>NW_027516769.1:565274-727784 GCF_048772815.1 Callospermophilus lateralis
CTACAACTACGGACACACTGGGATACACAGACATAGAAACACTTGCCTTTTCAAAGGACTAACTAGAAACAGTTCACTAGAAACCAAACAAACCACCTTTTCAAACTATTCTCAGGACATGAGAAAAAACCACAAAGCCACACCCACACCCACAAAGACACCTCCTTCTCCATGTTCGTTTGGAGCTATCCAGAGTGTCCTCTGACTGGAGCACCATACTATGTTCCCCAGAAATGGCCTGTCCTGTCTCAGATCTGCTCTCCTTGGACAACTCTGTGAAGTTGTCAGGAGCCAGCAGTGAGCCTCTACCTGCTTTCTCCGAAAGGGCCCCCCTTCAGAACTTTCCTGACATTTGGCCATCCTCACATAAGTAGGTATCACGAAAGACTGATTCTGTCCTTGGTAAATCCAAACAATTGGGATCACTGGGACTGGGGCTTGGACTGGGTCTGGGTGCCTGGCTTCCTGGAACCCAAATTTGGAGAGTTCCATCAACAAGGATGTGAAGTGAGGTTACTTTCTTCAGGAACTGAATGACATCACTGCATTGGCAACCACTTTTTCCTAACATTTGCTTCCTAGGGTCTCATAAGATGGAGGATGCCCCATCTTCCTGTGACACTTTCACAAGTTAGAATGGTTTAAAAACCGTAGGCACCTGGGAACAGCTGTCCGCACAGGCCTAGTTTGGTCAATCTTCCCTACATTAAGAAGAGAGAAGATGATTCAGACACATCCTTTCATCCTGACTGGGTTGTTTGCCATGGAAGAATACTTTTGCTCTCTTAGGTCTTTCATGGCTGCCTACATCTTCTCCAGGGATCATTTTTGCATGGACCTTTGATGTTCTCAGCAGTTGGAAGGTCCCCTACATTCCTGTATTGTAAGATCAACTCTGTCCCTGCTCTTCTGTAAAGTGAGTTTGAGGGAATTGTGTATAGTTAGGATTAATAACATGTTCGATTTGTATTAGGAATCATTCTGCTGGATGAATAATGGTATTGGGAACCTGCAATATTTATAAGAATATATAGGTGAATATAAGTATGAAAACAGAAATCTAGGTAAGATTTGAAGCCCAGAGAGGTTTTGGGCCCTTGATTGGGATACTTAGCTTTGAATTACATTCTGCACTGAGGTCTGAGATAAATTGATATAGAATGGAATAAAACACTGTACCTCAGATGATTGAATGTAGAAGAGAACATCCAGTCAAGAAGTGGTAGTCGGGAGGATTAGGAAGATAGTAAGTTTTGGAAGAAGAGTGAGTCTAGGAGTTGGACCAAGACTTTTTTAGTAATAGGGTTTTTGTTAGAGAATGAATGTAAATGTCAGCAAATTTGAAGAATCAGTCACTATGATGAACTGGGCAAAATATGTAGGAAAATAGATACCAATAGTGACATTAAGAAATAAGGCAAAGTATAAAGTGAGTGAGAGGATTAGACATTTTCAACAGGGTTGAGGTTGAATATATAATCATAGGATGAAACAAATATCTCCTCACCAATAGGATTGACATTTGAGAGCCTTAGGCATCCTGGACATGGATGTTTTTAGTAATTCTTACTCACATTCAATTTAGGCGTTGGTACAAACATAAGTGTGACCTTTGCATTTTTTATAAAGAATATTACTGTGATAAAATATATATGTAGATCTGGTGACATGAGTATTTCTCCCACCATTAAGGGGAGCTATATTCTGAAAACTCATAAATTAGTATTTGGAATAAAAAAGGTGTACCCTGTGTCTATGAATATAGAGATAATGGATGAATAGTCCATACTGTGAATAAATAATATAACTGGTTTCAACTTTAGAAATTGCAATAAATTGATATCTGAAAATATACAGGAAATCTTATATTGATATACAATCATTCATTCCAACCAATTATACATCTAATGGTAATATTAGTGTTATGGTTTATCATAAATAGTGTGTGAGTTTTGCTTCAAAATAATTATGGAAATCAAATATAATGTGTTAGGAAGAAGTATCATGAAAAGACCAGTCAAAAAAAAAAAGGGAGGAATACGTGTGATCTGAAGCAGGAAGTGATTGAAAGTGTACCAAATGCTTTTAAATTTGTGAAATGTGGATGAAATGTATTTTCTAAGTTGTCCGTAAACTGAAGAAATAGTAATGTACCAGTGTTGAATAAAAATGAACATTAAAATACACAACATTTCCCATAGGAATCTACTTGCATTGATGTTAAACTGGGTTAGTTACTGTAGAACTATAAGGATTTGTATGCAGCTCTCACTGAAGTGAGTGTTCAGTACTAGAAAAAAAATATGTATTTGAGGTGGATGAATATTTCTGAAAATAATCTTGTGAAAAGTTGATTATAAAACCACATACATGAACATGAATGAATTTAGGGAGTGTATAATAAGAGACATATATTTCATATTTTGAAAAATCTAGAGAGTGTAGATTTTTCACAAAACACACACAGAGATATTAAAAAGTAGCAATATATATGACAATCGAAATTCATCATGAAATACATATCATACACAGATCCAAAAATATTTATTTTACTGAACATGGATTTATGTACAATGTTGTTCAACTAGGAAGCTCACCCATAGGTTGACTTCTTAGTTCCAACAGCGTTTAGGAGGAGTGATATCTTCTCACAATCTTTATGTGCCACGTCAGCCATCTCACAAGAATTTACGTGTGGTACCAGGTAGGATTCTATATGTGCATATAAAAATACATGTGCTAAATAGGCAACAGATAAAGGGAGACAGGAATTCACATATTTGATACCTTTCAAAACACATGGAGAAATATTTCAATTAAAAATTTACCAGATTTATAACACCTACAATTTATCATGCAAAATGCAAGTCCAACAATACACCATGCCTCCTCTGAACTGCTTGTATTTCTATTCTGCTTGGGTTTTTTTTCTCCATCATATTAGGATTAGTAGGCAGAGTCTAGTAGGGTATGGGTTAGTGTCAGGTTTCAGTATTTCGAATGGAAAATAGGAAAATGAATCCATTGTGTATGCAAATATGTGCTACAAAAAATCTTCCCGTTCTCATTCAGAACAATGCCTTGACATTACCTTCACCCCAAGTAAGACACAGTTAGAGGAGAAGAATTAGTAAATCTGTGAATACATATCTGGAATAGAAAATGCTCAAGAGATCGCAACCTTCGGGGTTGTAGAGGAGTTTTCAAAAGTAAGGGACAGGATGAACACTCCACAATCGTGGAACTCTGTTGGCATAAAGACTTCTTGAGAAACTGCCTCTGAGGTTGGGCACTTGAAATATATTTTGTTGTCAGGAGCTTTAGCTTCCTTTGTAGTGATACCATCAAAGATGGGTCTGCATTTGTGTGACCTGGAGGACTTGGTTTCTTATTGTCCAAAGAACATGAGGCAGCAGTGCTGTATTCTCTCTTTGTAGGTAAACTGTGAACACTGGGGGCTAGGTGTCTCCCTTTCTTGACTGTGAAGGCAATTGGTCCTTCTACAATTTTCGTGATGTTTCTTGTTTCTGCACTGGTATTTTGGTATTTGCTTCATGAAATACAAGGAGTTCAACTGGGACACAGTGCTGGATGGAGTTATGTCATGTGTAGAGGGTCAGGGTCTGCAGGAGAATTCACCAACCAGCCTTCTATCCCACATAGCTTGGCCCCTTGTCCAAAACAAACTGATTCTGATCATTGCCCTGAAACTTCTCCATATAACAAGATGCCTTTACATATAAAGGTCTGCTGGCTGCACCATGTCAGCCAAAATCCATTTGGAAGTCAATGGCAGAACCACATGGCCCCACCACAGATGTTTTATCATACACCTGCTCACCACAGATCTGGGCCCACTTCTGAGCAGGCTCCAACTTACTGGCATCTCTGTTCTACACAATTTTTATGAAAACAAGTCAATCAAGGCACTGTCTGGTACACTAATGATCAGCAAGAAGACTTCCAAAGGTTCTCCAGTGACACCTGGTCATGGTAATTTCAAAAATTTTATGGTATTTACTGAGCCATTTTTCAAGGAAGACGTTGGAGGCACTGTGGGTTACAATTCATTCAGGAACCATTAAATTTTGAGGAAGCTCATTTCAATGAAAGCTCTACAGAACTCTCACAGGTAAGGCTTCCAAAAGAGTGGCCAAAATACACATATATTTCATATATAGAAAAATCTGGACAGTGTGTATACACACACACACACACACACACACACACACACACAGAGACATTAAAAACTAGCAATATATATGCCAGTCGTGAAATATATATCATCCACGTATCCAAAAGTATTCATTTTACTGAACATGGATTTATGTATAAGTTGTTCAACTAGGAAGCCCACCCATAGGTTGAATTTTCAGTTTCAACAGCATTTAGGAGGAGTGATCTCTTCTCACAATTTGTATCTGCCAAGTCAGCCACCTCACAAGAAAGTACGTGTGATACAAGGTACGATTCTATATGTGCATTTAAAAATACATGTACTGAATAGGATACAGAGAAATGGGGGAGACAGGAATTCACATATTTGATAAGTGTAAAAACACATGGAGAACTCTTTCAAAAAAAATTGACTATATTTATAACTCCTACACTATATAATGGAAAAGGCAAGTCCAACTATACAACACGCCTCTTTGATTTGCTTGTATTTCTATTCTGTTTGGGTTATTTTTCTCCATCATGTTAGAATTAGTAGTCAGAGTCTAGTAGGGTATGGGATAGTATCAGGGATTGAGTATTTCGAATGGAAAATTGGAAAATGAATCCAATGTTTATGCAAATATGTGCTACACAAAAATCTTCCCACTCTCATCCAGAACAATGCCTTGATATTACCTTCGCCCCAAATACCACATTTAGAGGAGATGAGTTAGAAAATCTGTGAATACATACCTGGAATTGAATATGCTCAGGAGTTCACAACCTTAGAGGTGGAAGAGGAGTTTCCAAAAGTAAGTGACATGGTAAACACTCCAAAAACATGGAGCTCTGCTGGCCCAAAGACTTCTGGAGAAAATGCCTCTGAGGTTGGGCACTTGAAATATACGTTGCTGTCAGGAGCTTTAGCTTCCTTTGTAGTGAGACCATCAAAGCTGTGTCTGCATCTATGTGACCTGGAGGTCATGGTAACTTATTTTCCAATGAACATGAGGCAGCAGTGCTGAATTCTCTTTTTGTAGGTCAACTGTGGCCACTGGTGTCTAAGTGTCTCCTCGTGTGGACTGTGAAGCCACATACTCCAATTTTTGTGGTTTTTCTTCCTGATGCACTGGGAGTTCGGTAATTGCTTCATGAAATACAAGGAGTTCAACTGGGACACAGTGCTGGATGGAGTTTTGTCACGTGTGGTGGGACAGGGTCTGTAGGATTATGCACAAACAAGGCTTCTGCCCAACATAGCTTGCCCCCTTGACCAAAGCAACCTGATTCTGAACATTGCCCTGAAACCTATCCATACAACATGATGCCTTTACATATAAGAATCTGCTGACTGCACAATGTTAGTCAAAGTCATTTGGAAGCCAATGGTAGATCCACATGAATCTACCACAGCTGTTTTATTTCACACCTGGTCACCTTTGTTCTAGGCCCACTACTCAGCAGGGTCCAACTAACTGGCATCTCTGATCTTCACCATTTTCGTGAAACCCAGTCAATCAAGGCACTGTCTGGTACACTCATGATCAGCAACAGGATATCCAATGATTCTCCAGTGCCACCTGGTCATGGGAATTACAAAAAGTTCATGTAATATATTGAGCCATATTTCAAGAATGAAGTTGGTGGCACTGAGTTTTTCAATTAATTCAATAACCATCAAATGGTGAGGAAGCTAATTTCAATGAAAGCTCTGGAGGACTATCACAGGCGAGGCTTCACAAAGAGTGGCCAAAAGTTCACACGAAGCCAGGCCCATTGAGGTCTACAATGTGAAGTCCATGTGTGTTTTGACTCTCAACTATGGCTCTCAAATCTTTCACAATAAAATCATGTGATATCCTTGCTGAGATTCCCAGTGCTCTGTGGAAAGCCACTCTGGGCCTAGATCTCAGTTTCCAATAGCCAATCTTAGGTGTGGCCTCCTAATATGCCAACACAGTTCATGGCAATACCTCTTTAAGGTCAATTCCAGAACTCAATCTTTATGGGGAATCACACCAGAGTTCAAGCCCAGGTGGACCCAGTCATCTCTTCCTACCACCACACAAATGACCACAATTAAAACCAAAAAACTCCCACATTGCCCTCATCTTCTTATATATAGACACTCATCATAACCCCTGGCTGGAGGTTTCCATGAGGGGTGCAGCCCAAGGCAGTGTCCAAAATAAGCTCCTGTGCCCCTCATTTGCCTAAAGTCATGGTGGCCTGGACATGCTTCCTGTGAACCAGGAGTGATCAAATAGGCCTGCCATTAGTACTGCTCCTCTTCTCCAATTTGAGGCCTACTGACTGTGCTTTTTAGATTCTTTATGTGAATTAATGTCATGAGAAAACCCAAGCAACTATGAGCTAGCCTCTGTAGGATTTAAAGAATTCACTTGACCCAAAGGATCTCTATTCTCACTTAATTGAGATCAGGAACCTTAAAGAGGAAGTCAAGAGACTCTATCCACAATGACTGTTCTTTTAGCCATTTTGGTTTTGGATGCAACATAGCAAGAGTTGGCCATCCATAAGGCAAGCGGCAGTCCATTCATAAATTTGGTAGGATGAATGCTGGGGAGCTTTCTCATAGACAGGACACATCCACTGATGCATTATCTTTTCTAATGTCTACAACCACGGACAGTGAGTTACAGACATAGAAACACTCACCTTGTCAAAAGACTTACTAGAAATAGTTCACTCCAAACCAAACAAACCGCCTTTCCTACCTATTCTCAGAACATGAGATAAAACCACAAACTCATACCCAAACCCACAAAGGCACCTCCTTCCCACAAGTAGGTCTGTGACTATCCGGAGTGTCCTCTGACTGGAGGGCCATACAATGTTCCTCCAAAATAGCCTGTCCTGTCTGAGATCTTGTGTCTTTGGCCAACTCTCTGAAGTTGTCAGGAGTCAGCAGTGAGGTACTACCTTCTTTCTCAGGAAAGGCCCCTCTTCAGAGCTTTTCTGCCATTTCGACATCCTAACATCAGTAGTTAGCAAGAAACAATGACCCTGTCCTCGGGAAATCCAAAAAGTGAGAACACTGTAACTGGGACTAGGACTGGCACTTTTTAACTGGCTTCCTGGATCCCAAGATCAGAGAGTTCCATCACCAAGGAAGTGAGGTGAGGTCACTTCCTTCAGGAACAGAATGAGTTCACTGCCTTGGCAACCATTTTGTCTTAACAGTTGCTTCCAAGGGTCCCATGAGATGGAGGCTGTCCCTGGTTCCTGTGACACATTCACAAGTTAGAATGGTATATCAACCATTGGCACCTGGGAACAACTCTCCACACAGGTCTCAATTGGTCCATCTTCTCTACATTAAGAATAGAGAGGCTGATTCAGACACAACCCTTCATCCTGACCAGGATGAAGGAAGATGACTTTTGCTCAATCAGGTCCTTCAAAGCTGCCTACATCTTCTTCAGGGATCATTTTTGCATGGATCTTTGAGGTTCTCAGCAGGTGGAAGATCCCCTACATTCCTGGATTGTAAGACCAACTCTGTCCCTGCTCTTCTTAAAAGTTAGGTTGAGGTAACAGTGTATGGTTAGGGTTGATAACATGTTCGATTTGGGTTAGGAATCATTCTGCTGCATGAATAATTGTATTGGGGGATGCCACCGAGGACTCGAGAAATCGAGGAACAATTGTCTCCTCGACTCAGTGGTTTTTTGTTTCAGATTCGGTATTGCCAGCCCATAGGGTTTTGCCTGCTACGCAGTCCTGGTCTCAGTTTTGGACGTCCATTGCCTGTCTTTATTGTCTTGTCTTGTCTGTATTGTGTGTTGTTGCATTCACTTTTTTTGTATCTTTCAATATGGGACAGAGCACTTCAATGTCTCTGTCCCTGACCCTTGATCACTGGACCAAAGTTCGCTTAAGGGCTCAGAATCTTTCTTTTTCAGTAAAACTCCAGACTTGCCAGACTGTCTGTGCCTCAGAATGTTTTACATTTAAAGTCGGATTGCCCCTAGAAGCATCTTTCTACTTCCCACTAATTTTAAAAGTCAGAGATATTGTCTTTCAGCTGCGCACACATAGCCATCCTGATCAACAGCCATGTATCTTAACTTTGCAGGACCTCTGCAATCTCCTCCTCCATGGGTGAAGCCTTTCCTTGTCCCTTTCCCTGCTCGTACTGCTTCCCCCATGATCTCTCAAACCCTCTGCTCCTCCTCCTCCACCACCCTCTGTTCTTCCTGAGTCACAAGATTTGACTCTACTGGACTCTCATCCCCCTTCTTATACCCTGCTCTCATCCCCCAACTACCAACCCCCTCTAAGTGATTCCCCTGCAGCTGACTCAGCCTCTCCGCCATTGGAGGAAGCTAAGCTGGCCCTGCGCCCTCCAGATAACTCCCCCACAGCACACACAGCCCCAACTCCCCAGGAGGAAGCTGGCACGGCTAAGGGAACTCGCTGGCTTCGAATGATTGAAAACCCTGGAACTCCCGTGATGCTCTCAGAACATGAGACAAAACCACAAACTCACACCCACACCCACAAAGACACCTCTTTCCCACAAGTAGGTCTGTTAATATCCGGAGTGTCCTATGACTGGAGGGCCATACAATGTTCCCCCAAAATGGCATGTGTGTCTCAATCTTGTGTCTTTGGTCACCTCTCTGAAGTTGTCAGGAGCCAGCAGTGAGGCACTACCTTCTTTCTCTGGAAAGGCCCCTCTTCAGAGCTTTCCTGATATTTGGCCATCCTAACATCAGTAGTTAGCAGGAAAGAATGATTCTGTCCTCGGGAAATTCAAAAAGTGAAAACACTGGGACTGGGACTAGGACTGGCACTGTTAAACTGGCTTCCTGGATCCCAAGTTCAGAGAGTTCCATCACCAAAGAAGTGAGGTTAGGTCACTTCCTTCAGGAACAGAATGAGTTCACTGCCTTGGCAACCATTTTTGTCCTAACAGTTGCTTCCAAGAATCCCATGAGATGGAGGCCAAGTGTGTTTTGAATCTTAATTATGGCTTCCAAGTCTTTAAGAATAAAATCGTATAATATCCTGGCTGAGATTCCCAGTGTCCTGTGGAAAGCCACCCTCGAACTAGATTTCAGTTTCCAAGGGCGACTCTCATGCGTGGCCTCTTAAATCCCAACACAATTCATGGCAATACTTCTCTGAGGTCAGTTCCAGAACTCAGTCTCTAAGGGGAATCACAGCAAGTTCAAGCCCAGGTGGAACCAGTCATCTCTTCCAACTGCCACACAAATGACCACAAATAAAATCAAAACACTCCCACATGGCCCTCATGTTCTGCCATATAGACACTCATCATAAATTCTGGCTGGAGGTTTCCATGAGGGGCTCAGCCCAAGTCAGTATCCAAAATAAGCTCCCCAGCCCCTCATTTGCCTAAAGTCTAGGTGGCCTGGACACCCTTCTTGTGAACCAGGAATGATCAAATAGGCCTGCCGTTAATACTACTCTGTTTCTCCAAATTGAGGACTAATTACCGTGGGGATTAGATTCTTTATGTCAATTGGTGTCATGAGAAAACCCTAGCAGCTATGGGCTAGCCTCTGCAGGGCTTGGAAGAACTCATTTGACCCAAAGATCCCTAATCTCATTTGATGAAATCAGGAACCTTACAGAGAAATGCGAGATACTTCATCTACAGTGACTGCTCTTTTGGCCATTTTGGTTTTGGATGCGCACATGGGATCTTTCTTTAGATCCATCAGGTGCTGAGAATCTAAGCCACAGCCTCACACAGGGCCAAGAGGCTGATTCAGACACATCCCTTACCAAAGCAATTAAGCAAAGAGCCACAGATGATGCCCATTCATTTTCATTTGAAAACATTTTCATCAGACTTCATAAAGGGTTGGCCTGAGGCAACGACCTTACTGACATTCAGGGCAACAAAACAATAGGTAATTAGAATTCACGAACCAGGGTTTCTTCACTGAGACTTGTCAAAATCCAGTGGTGTGCCACTACCTGCTTTCTCAGGAAAGGCCCCTCTTCAGAGCTTTCCTTCCATTTGGCCATCCTCACATCTCTAGGTACCAAGATAGCCTGACTCAGCCTTTGGTAAATTCAAACAAGTGAGACCACTGGGAGTGGAACTGGGACTGGCTCTGTGTGCCTGGCTTCCTGGATCCCACATTGCATCACCAAGGAAGTTAGGTCAGGTCACTTCCTTCAGAAATTGAATGAGGTCACTGCCTTGGCAACCACTTTGTCCTCACAGTTGCTTCCAAGGGTCCCATGACATCAAGGCTTCCCCTACTCCCTGTGACACTTTCACAAGTTAGAATGGTATATCAACCATAGGCAACCAGAAACAGCTCTCCACACAGGCCTCCTTTGGTCCATCTTCTCTACATTAAGAAGAGAGAGGCTGATTCAGACACAATCCTTCATCCTGACCAGGTTGTTTTCCATGGAAGATGACTTTTGGTCTCTCAGGTCCTTCATAGCTGCCTACATCTTGGACCTTTGAGGTTCTCAGCAGGTAGAAGATCGCCTACATTCCAGTCTTATAAGACCAACTCTGTCCCTGCTCTTCTGTAAAGTAAGATTGAGGGAACACTGTATGATTAGGGTTAATAACAGGTTCGATTTGGGTTAGGAATCATTTTGCTGGATGAATAATGGTATTGGGAACCTGCAATAATTATAAGAATATAGAGGTGAAATGTACTTATGAAAACAGAAGTCTAAGTAAGATTTGAAGCCCAAAAGGGTATTGGGCCCTTGATTGGGTTACTTACCATTGAATTACGTTCTGCACAGATGTCTCAGATAAATCCATATACAATGGCATAGGACCTTGTACCTTGGATGACTGAATGTCGAAGAGAACATCCAGTCAAAAAGGGATAGTCGGTAGGATTAGGAAGATAGTAGGTAGGTTTAGGAAGAAGAGTGAGTGTAGGATTTGGAACACATGTTATTTAGCAATAGTTACAGAATGAATTTAAATGTCAGCACATGTGAAGAGTCAATCACAATGATGAACTGGGGAAAATATTTAGGTAAGCAGATATCAATAGAGACATTACGAAATCAAGCAAAGATTAAAGTAAGAGATAGGCTTAGATATTTTCAACACGGTTGAGTTAGAATATATAATCTTAGGAAGAAACAAATATGTAGTCACCAATAGGTTTGACATTTGAGAGCATTAGGCAACTTGGACATGGATGTTTTTAGTAATCTATGTTCACTTTCCATTTATTCTTTGGTACAATAAAAAATGTGAACTTTGAATTTTGTGTCCAGAATATTTCTGTGATTAAATGTATATGTAGTTCTGGTGACATGAGTATTTCTTCCACCATTTCTGGGAGCAATATTTACTGACTACTACTGACTGATAGGTATAGATTCTTTATGTGATTTGGAGTCTTGAGAAAACCCAAGCACCTCTTCAGGGTTTGAAGAACTCATTTGACCCAAAGGATTCCTATTCTCTCTTGATGGATGTCAGGAACCTAACAGAGGAAGGAAAGAGACTTCATCCACAATTACTGAACTTTTTGCCATTTTGGTTTTGGATGCACACATGGAATCTTTCTTTAGATTCATCAGGTGCTTAGAATCTAAGTCACACAGAGACAAGAGGCTGATTCAGACACATCCTGTTCCAAAGCAATTAAGCAAAGCGCCACAGGTAATGCTCATTCATTTCCATTTGAAAACTGTTTTGTTCAGGCTTCACAAAGGGGTGGCCTGAGGCAAAGACCTTCCTGACATTCAGGACAACAGAACAATAGGTAAGCAAAAGGTCCAAAGCAGGGTTTCTCCACTGAGACTTTCCTGGTCACACTGTCCCTGCTCTTCTGTAAAGTTAGATTGAGGGAACATTGTATGGTTAGAATTAATAGCACATTCGATTTGTGTTAGGTATCATTCTGCAGGATGAATAATGGTATCAGGAACCTGCAATATTTACAAGAATATATAGATGAAATATGAGTATGAAAACAGAAATCTTCGTAAAATTTGAAGCCCAGAAGGACATTGGGCCCTTTAGTGGGTTACTTAGCTTTGAATTATGTTCTTTACAGATGTCTCAGATAAATCGATACACAATGGCATAATACCTTGTACCTTGGATGACTGAATGTCGAAGAGAACATCCAGTCAAAAAGGGAAAGTCAGTAGAATTAGGAAGATAGTTGCTAGGTTTAGAAACAACAGTGAGTATAGAATTTGGACCAAAAGTTCTTTAGCAATAGCTTTTCAATAAGAGAGTGAATGTATATGTCAGGACATGTGAAGAGTCAGTTACAATGATGAACTGGGGAAAACATGTAGGTTAGCAGATATCAATAGAGACATTAAAAATCAGGCAAAGTATAAAGTGAGGGATAGGATTAGACATTTTCAACAGGCTTGAGGTTGAATACATAATCTTAGGAAGAAACAAATATATAGCCACCAATAGGATTTATATTTGAGACAATTTGGCAACCTGGACATGGATATTTTTAGTAATCCATGCTCACTTTTCATTAAGGCTTTGGTACAAACATAAGAGTGACCTTTGCTTTCTGTGTCCAGAATATTACTGTGGTATAATGTATATGTAGATCAGGTGACATAAGTATTTCTTCCACCATTACTGGGACCAATATTTTGAAGACATATAAATTCGTATTGGGGGAACAAAGCGGTGTACCCTGTGTCAATGAATATAGAAATAATTCATGAATAGACCATACTGTGAATAAATAATAAAAATGGTTCCAACATTAAATAATGGATTGATTTGATATCTTAAAATATACAGAAAATCTTTAATTGATATACATACATTCATTACAACCAGTTATACATCTAACAGTAATATGAGGGTTATGGTTTATCATGAAGAGTGTGTGAGTTTTGCTTCAAAAATGATTACGGAAATTGAAAATAATGTGTTTTGAAAGAAGTCTCATGAAAAGACCAGTCAAGAAACCTGGAGGAATATGTGAGTTCTGAAGCAGGAGGTGATTGAAATTGAAACAAATGTCTATAAATTTGTGAACTTGTGGAAGAAATATATATGCTATGATGTGCATAAACTGAAGAAATATTAATATACCACTGTTTAATAAAAATGAACTGCAAAATACATATCATGTCCCATAGGAAACTGCATGCATTGATGTTAAACTGGGTATTACTGTAGAAATATTAGGATTTGTATGTACCATTCTCTCTAGTTAATTTTCAGTACTAGAAAACAAATATGTATTTCAGGTGGATGTATATTTCTGAGAATAATCTTGTGAATAGTTGATAATAAATCCACATACATGAATATGAATGATTTTAAGAAATGTATAATAATACTTATATATTTGATAATTAGAAAAATTTTCTAGAGTGTGTGTATACACACACACACACACACACATATACATATATATACACACACACAGACACACACACAGAGACATTAAAGTCTAGCAATATATATGCCAATCGAAATTCATCATAAAATATATACCATCCACAGATGCAAAAATAATTATTAACCTAAAAATGTTTTTATGTATAATGGTGTTCTACTAGGAAGCTCACCCATAGGTTGAATTTTCAGTTCCAAGAGCCTTTAGAAAGAGTGATCTCTTCTCATAACTTCTATTGGCCAAGTCACAAACCTCATTAAAACGTACGTGTGATAACAGGTAGGATTCTACATGTGCATATAAAAATACATGTGTTGAATAGGCTACAGAGAAAGGAGACAGGAATTTGTTGAGAGCCACAGCTGAAGGGGCCCCAGCAAACTTCCAGCTGGCAGCAAATTTCCAGCTGTTGGATGATTATTGGCTAACAGTGTCCACAGCAACATCTAGCTCTTTGGAGATGTTCATTGAACTGTTTCCCCGCCCTTTCAGACTGCAAGCTGATGATTGGCTCACAGCGGCCCCAGCAACATCTAGCTGATTGGCTCCTCTGTGGTGATGCTCATTGGGCTGTTTCCCTGCCCTTTCAGACCACGGAGCTGCTCATTGGGGGACTTTTTTGGCTCCACCCACCAACCCAGCCAATTGGCCTCAAGAGCAGGAGAATTGTGGAAGGTGGAGAGGCTTGTGGGTGTGACAGAGACTTTACAAGAAAGCCAGTGGTGGCAGTTGGGCTCTGATGGTTTTTCCTGAGGAGCTGTTTTGTATGGCTTGTGTTTTTCTAAAAATAAAGTTCATTTCTTTTGACAAGTGGCTCCTAACTCTTACCCAGCCAGACTGCAGCATTTCCTCGCTTGCACAGGGAGCGACTGAGGGTAAGTGATAAGGTAAACTGCTCGCCCCTGAGGGCAGGGCAAGAGGATGGGTATTTTAAGCTTTTAAGCCATTTTAAGATTCCTCTTTAGTTTTGCTTCACTTTTGTTTTAAGCTGCCTGTTCATGGAGATGAGTGAGACGGAAGAAAAACTGCTCACATATGAGGAGAAACTATTCACGTCTGAGGAACAGATAGGGAGAAAGGACGGATGCACATGTCAGGAGGAAAGAAAGGCTATAATGACTTTTTGTTGTTCCCTTTTTATTTCAGTCTGTCTCTGTTTTGTTTGGAGTCATCTTGTTGGGTTTTATTATAGTAGAAATACGGGATCAGAAATTAGTAAAAAACAAACTGAAAGAGTGTTAAGTAAATTGTTAGAGGAAGGAGGTGTCTCAGTAAAATCAAGAACAGTCAGGGCATACAGTGATACAATACAAAAATGTACCCCATGGCCTTTTAAGGAGGAGTTGTTAAGTATATCATAATGGAACCATCATTGAAGATTTCAAAAGAGTAGAAAAGAACAGCCCAGGGACTCTGCCAGTTGGCACATTGCCATTGTGGACGTTCATATCTGCTTTGCTTAGTCCAAAGCCTTCAGTTCAGACACAGATAGAGGAACAAAGCTTAGAGCAGAAAAAGCCATCAGGGGCAAAGTTACATAAGGAGACTACTACTAACATCTTTCTATCACCAGAGGGAATAAGTGTCCAACAACAGCGCCACCTCTACAGGAAACTGTTACTAACACCTTTCTATCACCAGAGCATGTAAATGTCCAACTAACAAGGCCACCTCCATATGCTGGGAGGCCCCCAACCCCCGCAGTTGATAGTTCAGTTCCTGAGACAGGATCTCAAGTATTTACATGCCCGGTATTTTAGGTAGGAGGGCAGAGAATTCACCTTGCTTTTAATTTTAAAAGAGTGAAGCAGCTAAAAAAGGCTGTAACAACCTATGGTCCTCAAGCACCCTTCATTGTAAGCTTGGTCCAATCTATTAACAACTTGAATGTGATGCCAGTAGATTGGGCTAATATGTGTAAAGCTGTGCTAAAGGGAGGACAATACCTGTTATGGAAGGTTGCCAATGAGAAATTTTGCAAGGAGACGGCTAGGCGAAATGCAGCAGCTGGTTATCCTCAGAGAAATCTAGATATGTTGTTAGGAAAGGGGCCTTATGAGGATCAGCAGCAACAAATTGCATATGATAATGGTATATACGAATTAATTGCTGTAGAAGTGGTTAGGGCATGGAAGACTTCACAAGGACTTGGAGGATTACAAGGTCAATTATCTAAGGTAATACAAGGAGCTAATGAATCTTATGCTGAATTTGTAGATAGGCTTATTAAAACAGCTACCAGAGTTTTTGGGAATACAGAAAAAGCAATGCCATTAATAAAACAACTGGCTTATGACCAAGGGAATTGTTGGTGCAGAGATATCATTAGACTATGGAAACATGAAGATTTAAACACATATATTAAATTATGTAGAGACATTAATGAATAAGAGCAAGTCGTGGCAGCTACAGTAAAACAGGCTTTAGATGCCAGGCCAAGAACATGCTAGAATTGTGAAGAAAAGGACATTTTAAAAGGAATTGCCCCATAGGAGGAGGGTTTAACAAAACTAGGAATCAAAGGAGTAGAATACCATGTATTTGCCCACGATGCCATAGAGGAAGACATTGGGCTAAAGAATGCCATTCTCAAACCAACATAGAGGGTACTTCATTATCAAAAAATGAACAAAGACCAGGTGTTTATCCACAATATTATGGAGAAAGGCATTGGGCTCCATTGCCAAAAAATGGATTGAATTGATATCTGAAAATATACAGGAAATCTTATATTGATATGCAAACATTCAATCCAACCAGTTATACATCTAATTTTAATATTAGGCTTATGGATTATCATAAAGAGTGTGTGAGTTTTGTTTCAAAGGTGATTATGGATTTCGGAAATTATGTGTTTTTCAAAGAAGTCTCATGAAGAGACCAGACAAGAAACCTGGAGGAATACATGAGTTTTGAATAAGGAAGTTATTGAAAGCGAAACAAATGCCTATAAATTTGTGAACTTGTGGATGAAATATATATCCCATGATGTGCATTAACTGAAGAAATAATAATGTACCAGTTTTGTTAAAAAATGAACGTCAAAATACACATCATGTCCCATAGGAATCTACAAGCATTGATGTTAAACTGGGACAGTTACTGTAGAAATATTTGGATTTGTATGCACCATTCACTGAAGTTTGTTTTTAGTACTAGGAAACAAATATGTATTTCAGGTGGATGAATATTTTTGAAAATAATCTTGTGAAAAGTTGATTATAAATCCACATACATGTACATGAATGAATTTAGGGAGTGTATAATAAGACACATATGTTTCATATTTTCAAAAATCTGGAGAGTGTATATATATCTATCTATATCTATCTATCTATCTATACACACACACACACACACACACACTCAAACAGACATTAAAATGTAGCAATTTATATATATATTTATCATGAATTATATATAATCCACAGATCCAAAAATATTAATTTTACTAAACGTGGATTTATGTATAATGTTGTTCAACTAGGAAGTCACCCATAGTTTGAATTTTCACTTCCAACAGCATTCAGAGGAGTGATCTGTTCTGACAATTTGTATCTGCTAAGTCAGCAACCTCTCAAGAATGTACATGTGATACCAGGTAGGATTCTATATGTGCATATAAAAATACATGTTCTGAATAGTCTACAGAGAAAGGGAGAGAGGAATTCACATGGTTGTTAACTTTGAAAACACATGGAGAACTGTTTCAATTAAAAATTGACTAAATTTATAACTCCTACCCTATATAATGCAAAAGGCAAGTACAACTGTACAACATGACTCCTCAAACTTCTTGTATTTCTATTCTGTTGGGGTTATTATTCTCCATCATGTTAGGATTACTAGTCAGAGTCTAGTAGGGTATGGGTTAGTGTCCAAAATAAGCTCCCTTGCCCCTCATTTGCCTAAAGTCATGGTGGCCTGGACACCCTGCATGTGAACCAGGAGTGATAAAATAAGACCGCAGTTAATACTGATCTGCTTCTCCAATTTGAGGCCTACTGACTGTCAGGTATAGATTCTTTATGTGAATTGGAGTCATAAGAAAACCCAAGCACTTCTTCAGAGCTTTCAAAAATTTATTTGAACCAAATGATCCCTATTCTCACTTGATGTAGTTCAGGAACCTAACAAAGAAAGGCAAGAAACTTCATCCATCATAAGTGATCTTTTTGAAATTTTGGTTTTGGATGCACACATGGGATCTTTCTTTAGATCCATCAGGTGCTGAGAATCTAAGCCATAACCTCACACAGGGAAAAGAGGCTGATTCAGACACATCCCTTTGCAAAGAAATTAAGCAAAGAGCCACAGGTGATGCCCATTCATTTCCATTTGAAAACTCTTTTTTTCAGGCTTCACAAGGGGGTGGCCTGAGGCAAAGAACTTCCTGACATTCAGGGCAACAGATACATAGTAAGAAAATGGCCCATAGCAGGGTTTCTCCACTGAGACTTTCCTGGTCACACTGATATCTGAGTTTTCTGAGATTCTCCCATTCCCTTCAGCTGTCCAGTACATGGCCATTTAACAGAGCTTGGAGGTGATACATATCTTAGACACAAAACCATGTGCCTATTCTGGAGAGTGGCAAGAATTCAGGAAGAAAACAGGAACTTAGGCAGATAGTAGGTGTTGCCCATCCATGAGGCAAGCCGCAGTCCATTCATCAATTGGGCAGGATGAATGCTGCGAAGCTTTTCACTAGACAGAACACATCAACTGATGCATTCTCTTTTCTAATGTCGACAACCACGGACACAGTGGGATACACAGACATAGAAAGACTCGCCTTGTCAAACGACTTACTAGAAACAGTTCACTACAATCCAATCAAACCGCCTTTCTTTCCTATTCTCAGAACATGAGACAAAACCACAAACCCACACCCACACCCACAAAGGCACCTCCTTCCCCCAAGTAGGTCTGGCGTATCCAGAGTGTCCTCTGACTGGTGGGCCATACTATGTTCTCCCAAAATGGCCTGTCCTGTCTCAGATCTGCTCTACTTTGCCAACTCTGTGAAGTAGTGAGGAGCCAGCGGTGATCCACTACCTGCTTTATCAGGATAGGACCCCCTTCAGAGGTTTCCTGGCATTTGGCCATCCTCAAATCAGTAGGTACGAAGAAAGATTGACTCTGTCTTTCGTAAATCAAACAAGTTAGACCACTGGGACTTGGACGGGTTATGGCTCTGGGTGCCTGGCTTTCTGGATCCCAAGTTCAGAGACTTCCATCACCAAGGAAGTGAGGTGAAGTCACTTCCTTGAGGAACTGAATGAGGTCACTGCCTTGGAAACCACGTTGTCCTAATATTTGACTCCAAGGTTCCCATGAGATGGAGGATGCCGCTACATCCTGTGACACTTTCACAAGTTCGAATCGTATTTCAAACATAGGGACCTGGGAACAGCTCTCCACACAGGCCTGGTTTGGTCTATCTTCTCTATATTAAGAAGAATGAGGCTGATTCAGACACATTCCTTCATTCTACCAGGTTTTTTGCCATTGAGATGACTTTTGCTCTCTCAGGTCCTTCATCGCTGCCTACATCTTCTCCAGGGATCATTTCTGCATGTACCTTTGAGGTTCTCAGCAGGTGGAAGATCCCATATATTCCTGTATTGTAAGACCAACACTGTCACTGCTCTTCTGTAAAGTTAGATTGAGGGAACAGTGTATGGTTAGGGTTAATAACATTTTCATTTTCGGTTAGGAACCATTCTGCTGGATGAATAATATTATTGGAACCTGTCATATTTATTAGAATACAGACGTGAAATATATGTACATAAACAAAAATCTAAGTAAGATTTGAAGCCCCGAAATCATTGGGCCCTTGATTGGGATACCTATCGTTGAATTACATTCTGCACAAATGTATCAGATAAATCGATATACAATGGCATAGGACCTTGTAACTGGATGATTGAATGTAGAAGAGAACATCCAGTCAAAAAGTGATAGTTGGTAGGATTAGGAAGATAGTAGGTAGGTTTTAAGAAGAAGAGTGAATATAGGATTTGGACCAAAAGTTCTTTAGCAATAGGATTTTGATTAGAGTGTGAATGTAAGTGTCAGCACATGTGAAGATTTAGTCACAATGATGAACTGTGGAAAAGCAGATACCAATAGAGACATTACAAAAACAGGCAAAGTATAAAGTGAGTGACAGGATTAGACATTTTCAACAGGGTTAAGTATGAATATATAATCTTTGGAAGAAACAAATTTGTAGTTACCAATAGGATTTTCCTTTGAGAGCATTAGGGAACCTGGACATGGATGTTTTTAGTAATCCATGTTCACTTTTCATTTAGCTTTGATGCAATCATAAGTGTGAACTTTGCTTTTTGTGTCCAGAATATTTCAGTGATAAAATGCATATGTAGATCAGGTGACATGGGTATTTCTTCCACCATTTCTGGGAGCAATATTTTGAAGACGTATAAATTAGTGTTGGGGGTACAAGGAGGTGTACCCTGTGTCTAGGAATATAGAGATAATGCATGAAAAGACCACATTGTAAATAAATAATATAACTGGTTCCTCTTTAAATAATGGATTGAATTGATATCTGAAACTAAGTAAGAAATCTTATATTGATATACAATCATTCATTCCAACCAGTTGTACATCTAATGGTAATATTAGGGTTATGGTTTATCATGAGGGGTGTGTGAGTTTTGCTTCAAATGTGATAATGGAAATCGAAAATAATGTGTTTGGAAAGAAGTTTCAAGAAAAGTCCAGTCAGAAACATGGAGGAATACATGTTTTCTGAAGCAGGAAGTGATTGAAAGTGAAATAAATACCTATAAATTTGTGAGCGTGTGGATGAAATATATATCCTATAATGTGCATAAACTCAAGAAATAGAAATGTACCAGTGTTGAATAAAATTAAACTTCAAAGTACATATCATGTCCCATAGGAATCTACTTGCATTGATGTTAAACTGGGTCAGTTACTGTAGAAATATTAGGATTTTTTTTTTTTTTTGGTGTTATAGTACAATTTATTTTAGCACTAGAATGCCACAGAATGTAGAGGAAAGAGCAATGGATTTTTAGTTATAGCACTAATAATCTAACATTTAATGACTCTTTTGGGGAGTCTAGAAATTACATAAGGCTATGTAACATATATTTTACTATTTAACATTCATAAAAGCTTGGGATTTTAGTAATATTTCTAGTTTTTTATTTTTTATTTTTTAAGTTGTTGATGGATCTTTATTTTGTTTATTTGTATGTGGTGCTAAGTATAGAACCCAGTTCCTCACACATACTAGGCAAACATGTTAACACTGAATCACAAACCCAGCCGCTCCACTTTTGTCTTAACATAGAACACGCCTCTCCCTCTTCTTTACTCACTTTCTTCCTCATTTTCCCCTTCTCTCTCTTCCTTTTTCATTTTCCCTCCATATCTATTTTTCTCTCATGGCGTTACAAACAGTTGTATGCTATGAAATTTAAATTTGAGACTGTTTTTTATAGTCACTCTTTTTTCTTGAGAAAATTTAATAATTATAATCACCTGATAGATATATTACAATACATTTATTATATATATATATGTGTCTATATTCATGTATATGCATTATATATATATATATATATATATATATATATATATATATATATATACATATACACACACACATATATATTTAAAAGTACTTTGATTAGCCTGTAAGAAATAATATACACCAAGACTTTCTTAATTCAGAAGTCTTCCAGAATTAACATCTTACAATGAAAATCAAATAAACATATTTAAGAAAAAAAGTATCATTCTTTATTATCAATATTGATAATTTAAGGTTTTTTATCACATTAAGCTGTAATATGGCATATTATATCTTATGAATTAGAGAAATTGTTTTTGTACAACCTATTATTTAAGGACCATATGCACTGACATTTTAAATGGCTTTCTTGTGATTTCAATTTCTATCAATTATGTATTAATTGCCAAATACTTATTATAGTACTTTTCATATTCATAATTGATATAAAGTGAATTGTTTAATTTTTCTGGTAAGTAGTTACTTATTACAGTAAGGACATTATTAATAGTTCTAAATTTTTATAAGAAAATGGTACAAAGATATTTTCATGCAAATTTAAGAATAATTGCATGCTCTAAATGTTTGATTGTTGATACATAAAATACAGAGCTTTTGATGAGTCTCTTCCCAGTAAAACATAAAATGCAAAGATATAGTTGGGTATGTATGTCCAAATAAAGGTAATGAAAAATACACATTATCAGCTGGAAACTATTAAATAAAAGATGAAAAGAACAATCCAACACATTGTACCAACTTATCAGATGAGGCAGTATTCTGAAAGAATAGCCTAAGACTAGACCTGGTCCATGACAAAATATTTACCAAAAAATGAAATATGAAAAATATAGGAAATGCTATGAATTTTTCATGAAGGTAGGTGGATTATCCTTTAATCTCAATTAAGTGCATTTTCAAAAGCCAGTTTTCTGGTAAAATGAATTTGTGATAGATACAACTACACAAAACAAAGTTTCTGCTTAGCTAAATGAATGCATCTCAACACTTTTTAAGCTGATTTCTTGCCACTCAATTTTAAACCTTTATTTATTTATTTATTTTTATTGATTGTTCAAAACATTACAAAGCTCATGATATATTATCTTCCATACATTTGACTCAATTGGGTTATGAACTCCCATTTTTCCCCAAATACGAATTGTAGAATCACATTGGTTACACATTCACATTTGTACATAATGGCATAATAGTGACTGTTGTATTCTGCTACCTTTTCTATCCCCTACTATCCCCCCTCCCCTCCCATCCCATCTTCCCTCTCTACCTCATCTGCTGTTGTTCAATTCTCTCCATTGTTTCCCCCCCATTTCCCCTCACAACCTCTTATATGTAATTTTGTGTAACATTGAGGGTCTCCTACCATTTCCATATGCTTTCCCTTCTCTCCCCCTTTCTCTCCCCCCACTCATCTTTGTTTAATGTTAATCTTTTCCTCATGCTCTTCCTCCCTGTTCTGTTCTTAGTTGCTCTCTTTATATCAAAGAAGACATTTGGCATTTTTTTTAAGGATTGGTTAGCTTCTCTTAGCATAATCTGCTCTAATGCCATCCATTTCCCTGCAAAGTCTATGATTTTGCCATTTTTTAGTGCTGAATAATACTCCATTGTGTATAGATGCCACAGTTTTTTAACCATTCATCTATTGAAGGGCATCTAGGTTGGTTCCACAGTTTAGCTATTGTGAATTGTGGCGCTATGATCATTGATGTGGCAGTATCCCTATAGTACGCTCTGTTAAGATCCTCTAGTCCGAGAAGGGTGATAGCTGGGTCAAATGGTGCATCCATTCCCAGCTTTCCAAGAAATCTCCATACTGCTTTACAAATTGGCCTTATCAATTTTCAGTACCACCAGTAGTGTAAAAGTGTACACTTTTCTCCACATCCTCGCCAACACTTATTATTGTTTGACTTCATAATGGCTGCTAATCTTACTGGAGTGAGATGGTATCTTAGGGTGGTTTTGATTTGCATTTCTCTGACTGCTAGAGATGGTGAGCATTTTTTCATGTACTTGTTGATTGATTGTATGCCCTCCTCTCTGAAGTGTCTGTTCAGGTCCTTGGCCCATTTGTTGATTGGGTTATTTGTTATCTTGTTGTCTAATTTTTTGAGTTCTTTGTATATTCTGGATATTAGGGCTCTATCTGAAGTGTGAGGGGTAAAAAATTGTTCCCAGGATGTAGGCTCTCTATTTACCTCTCTTATTGTTTCTCTTGCTGAGAAAAATTTTTTTAGTTTAAGTAAGTCCCATTTGTTTATTGTTGTTATTAACTCTTGGGCTATGGGTGTCTTATTAATGAATTTGGTGCCCGACCCCACATTATGTAGATCGTAGCCATCTTTTTCTTCTATCAGATGCAGTGTCTCTGATTTCATCACTAGCTCCTTGATCCATTTTGAGTTAACTTTTGTGCATGGCGAGAGAAAGGGATTCAGTTTCATTTTGATGCATATGGATTTCCAATTTTTCCAGCACCATTTGTTGAAGATGCTATCCTTCTCCCAATATACTTTTAGCCTCTTTATCATATATAAGAAAGTTGTAATTTTGTGGATTGATTTCTGTGTCCTCTATTCTCTACCACTGATCCCCCTGCCTGTTTTGGTACCAGTACCATGCTGTTTTTGTTACTATTGCTTTGTAGTACAGTTTGAACTCTGGTATCACTATACTTCCAGATTCAAATTCCTGCTTAGAATTGCTTTTGCTATTATGGGTCTTTTGTTTTTCCATATGAATTTCATGATTGCTTTATCATTTCTACAAGAAATGCTGTTGGGATTTTGATTGGCATCCATTTTAACCTGTAGAGAACTTTGGGTAATATCACCATTTTGATGATGTTAGTTCTGCCTATCCATGAACAGGGTACATTTTTCCATCTTCTAAGATCTTCTTCTATCTCTCTCTTTAGGGTTCTGTAGTTTTCATTATATAAATCTTTCACCTCTTTTGTTAGGTTGATTCCCAAGTATCTTATTTTCTTTGAGGATATTGTGAATGGAGTGGTTTTCCTCCTTTCCATTTCAGAAGTTTTGCTCCTGATATACATAAATACCTTTGATTTATGTGTGTTGATTTTATATCCTGCCACTTTGCTGAATTCATTTATTATATCTAGCAGTTTCTTAGTAGACCCTTTTGCGTCTGTTATATATATTATCATGTCATCCACAAATAGCGATAATTTAAGTTCTTGTTTTCCTATTTTTATGCCTTTAATTTCTATTGTCTAATTGCTTTGGCAAGAATTTCAAAAACTAAATTGAATAGAAGTGGTGATAGAGGGCATCCCTGTCTTGTTCCAGATTTTAGAGGGAATGCCTTCAGTTTTTCTCCATTTAGGATGATGCTAGCCTGAGGTTTAGCATATATAGCTTTTACAATGTTGAGGTAAGTTACTTTATCCCTAGTTTTTCTAGTGTTTTGTACATAAAGGGATGCTGTACTTTGTCAAATGTTTTTTTCTGCATCTATCGAGATGATCATATGGTTCTTGTCTTTAAGTCTACTGATGTGGTGAATAGCATTTATTGATTTCCATATATTGAACCAGCCTTGCATCCCAGGGGTGAATCCTACTTGATCATGGTGCACATTTTTTTTGATATGCTTTTGTATTCGATTCATCAGGATTTTATTGAGAATTTTTGTATTCAAGTTCATTAGAGATATTGGTCTGTAGTTTTGTTTCTTTGAAGTGTCTTAGTCTGATTTCAAGATCAGGGTGATTTTGGCCTCATTAAATGAATTTGAAAGAGCTCCTTCTTTTTCTATTTCTTGAAATAGCTTGAAAGGGATCGGTATTAATTCTTCTTTGAAGGTATTGTAGAACTCCACTCTTTACCCATCCGGTCCAGGGCTTTTTTTCGTTGGTAGTCTTTTGATGGCTTCTTCTATTTCTTCCTTTGTTATTGGTCTGTTTAAATTGTGTGTGTCTTTCTGACTCAATCTGGGCAGATCGTATGACTTAAGAAATTTATTGATATCTTCACTATCTTCTATTTTATTGGAATGTAGGATTTCAAAATACTTTCTAATTATCTTCTATATTTCTTTAGTGTCTGTTGTGATATTGCATTTTTCACCCCGTATGTTAATAATTTGAGTTCTCTCTCTTCTTCTCTTCGTTATCATGGCTAAGGGCCTGTAAATCTTATTTATTTTTTCAAAGAACCAACTTTTAGTTTATCAACTTTTTCAATGATTTTTTGTTTCAATTTCGTTGATTTCTGCTCTTATTTTAATGTCGTCTACTACATTTGCTGTTGTTTTGCTCTTCCTTTTCTAGGTTTTTGAGGTGTAGTGTGAGTTCATTTATTTGTTGTTTTTTTTTTACTTTTTTTGAGGAAAGAACTCCAAGAAATGAATTTTCCTCTTAAAACTGCTTTTGTTGTGTCCCATAGATTACAGAATGTTGTGTATGTATGGTCATTTGTCTCTAAGAATTTTTTTGTCTCCTCCTTAATGTCTTCTGTAACCCATTGATCATTCAGTAGAATATTGTTCATTTTCCATGTGATGTAGGATTTTCCCTTCCTTCTTTTATCATGGATTTCCAGTTTCATTTCATAATGATCAGATATGGTGCATGGTATTATTTCCACGCATTTATATTTACTAAGAGTTGCTCTATGACCTAATATATGGTCTATCTTTTAGTAGGATCCATCTGCTGCTGAGAAGAAGGTGTATCCACTTGATGATGGTTGATATATTCTATATATGTCGGTTAAGTCTAGGTTATTGATTGTGCTGTTGAGTTCTATAGTTTCTTTATTCAGTTTTTGTCTAGAGGATCTGTCTAATGCCGAGAGCGGTCTGTTGACGTCACCTATAATTATTGTGTTGTAGTCTATTTGACTCTTGAACTTGAGAAGAGTTTGTTTTATGAGCGTGCCAGCTCATTTGTTTGCTGCATACAAATTGATAATTGTTATGTTATGTTGGTGGATGGTTCCTTTTAACGTTATATAGTGTCCTTCTTTATCCCTTTTGATTAACGTAGGTTTGAAGTTGATTGTATTTGATATGAGTTTGGCCACTCCTGCTTGCTTCCGTGGGCCCTGTGAGTGGTATGATTTTTCCCAACCTTTTACTTTCAGCCTGTGTATGTCTTTACCTATCCTATGAGTCTCCTGAAGGCAGCATATTGTTGGATTTGTTTTTTTGATCCAGGTTACTACCCTATGTCTCTTGATTGGTGAGTTTAGGCCATTAACATTTAAGGTTACAATTGAAATATGATATGTACATCCATTCATGTTAATTTATTTATTTATTTTAGTTTGGCTAGTTTTTACTTTTTGGTTATTTTCCTCCAGCTTTACTGAGATACTTCCCACTGTTAGTTTGGGGCACTATTTTTCAATTCTTCTTCTTGCAGTATTTTGCTCAAAATCCTTTGCAGTGCTGGTGTTATGGGTGCGAATTCTTTAAGTTTTTGTTCATTGTGAAAAACTTTAATTTTATTGTCAAATCTGAAGCTTAATTTTGCTGGATACAGTATTCTTGGTTGGAATTCATTATTTTTCAGTGTTTGAAATACATTGTTCCAGGATTTTCTCACTTTCAAAGTTTGTGATGAAAAATCAGTCGTTAATCTAATTGGTTTACCCGTGAATGTAATCCGCCTCCTTTCTCTCATAGCTTTTAATATTCTCTCCTTGTTCTGTATGTTGGCTATCTTCATAATTATATGTCTTGGAGTTGGTCTATTATGGTTTTGAATGTTTGGGGTCCTTTACGCTTCCAGGATTTGGCAATCCATTCCATCTTTCATCTCTGGGAAGTTTTCTAGAATTATTTCATTAAATATGCTGTCCATTCTTTTGGTTTGAATCTCTATGGCTTCTTCTATCCCGATGACTGTAAAATTTGTTTTTTTTTATGACATCCCATATCTTTTGAATAGATTGCTCTTGGGACTTAAGCATCTTTTCTGTGTTGACTATATTCTTTTCAAGTTGATAAACGTTGTCTTCATTATCTGATGTTCTGACTTCTACTTGATCTAGTCTATTTGTAATATTCTCGTTTGAGTTTTAATTTAGTTTATAGTTTCCTGCATTTCTAGGATTACTGTTTGATTTTTTTAAAGATCTCTATCTACTGGTAAAGCTTGTTCTTTGCCATTTGAATTTGTTTAATTCTTTTTCAAAATATACTTTTATTGCTAGGACTTGCTGCCTCATGTATTCTCTAATATCCCTTTCCATCTGAGTTAGGTAAGCCTTGAGTTTTTTTCCCTATACCTGTTTCTGATGATTCTAGGTCCTCCTGTAGAATTAAGTTGTCCTGCATTGTTTGTACACATTTTTTTCCTTGTTTTTTTATGATGTTCACGTTACTTTCCATCTCTATTTGATTGCTGTGTTTCTGCTCTATTCTATAGATTTGTTTTGGTTTAATATATCTGTTGTCTCTCCATTGTGTTGGTAGACTATGCCTGCTAAAGTGAATTCTGCTTGAAAGAAATTGCGATGGCCGAGCTCCAGTGATGTCACCTGTCTGCTATGGCGGGCCCCAGGCTCCTTGCCAGGGTGTTCAAATGGGGGTGGGGTGGGACTGATCTGTCTCTGTTTGTTTTCAACTCCCGGTCGCTGGCGGGCGGGTGGTCTCCAGCCGTCCAGTCACACAGTCAGCGGGTGGGCTACACTGGTGGGCGGGAGATCTCTAGCCACCCAGTTGCACGGGCAGCCAGCGGGCGATTGGTCGCTGGTAGGCAGGCCGGCAACAGCCACCCAGTCGTACCAGCAACGGGCTGTTTGTCACCAGTGGGAGGGCGTTCTCCAGCCGCCCAGTCACGCTGGCCTGGCCTCTAGTCCCCTGTTTTCTCCTGCTAGTCCTGGTTTCTCGTGCTAGACCAGATTTCCCCTGAGTGATGCCTCTCGGCAGCTCAAACTGTACTCTGGGCCTGCCGTTTCTTGGGTGTGGATGGTGTCTCTGGGGAACCCCGGCACTCTATTGTTTTGATTTTTTCATCTTGCCCCTCCCCCAGCGCTGGCTCGATAGGTTTCGTTTTCACCGCTGATGGGAGGGGGAGTTGAAGGTCAGGTGCCTCTAGTTTTCCCGACGTCTTTATGCAGGCTGTCTCTGATAATCCCTCCAATGGAAAGCCTAAGAGAGATTTTATGTGAATTCCCTGCTGTATGGGAGATGAGCTGAGTAACACAAACCTGTTTTATTGTTGCAATCTGTTGGAGAGTGGCGGTGGTTACTTCTGCTCTCCAAGATGGTGGCCGTTGGTTTCCTTGGTGGAGTTTTCATTGTGGGGGGATAGAACTGTAGCACTTCCTTCCCCGTCTGAAATCCCAAACTCAGCCCGGGGCTCAGTGGGAGGTCAGCCAGCAGGATTCCACAGAATCTGCAGCAATGTTTCTCCCTGCCGGCTGGTCGCTTCTAGGTGGTGCCCTGCCGTCTGTAGACACGGGGCAGGCCACACGGATTTGTCAGCCCGGATCTCCTGTCGCACATTTGGCTCGTGTTTGAGACTCAATTACCGGACCTCGTTGGTGGAAATCATTCTTCTAGGTTTTGGTGCACACCCACTTTTCTGTAAGATCCTAACAAGATAATTTTTTGTCATTCTAACTCGTTATTCACCTGTGAAGTGGCGCAGTACACTGGGTGTGAGTGGCAGATTTAGAGACATCCCTTAATCCTGACCAGGTTGTTTGCCATGGAAGATGACTTTTGCTCTCTCAGGTCCTTCATAGCTGCCTACATCTTCTCCATGGCTTATTTCTCCATGGACCTTTGAGGTTCTCAGCAGGTGAAAGATCCCCTACATTCCTGTATTATAAGACCAACTCTGTCCGTGCTCTTCTGTAAAGTTAGATTGAGGGAACAGTGTAGGGTTACGGTTAATAACATGTTCGATTTGGGTTAGGAATCAATCTGCTTTATGAATAATTGTATTGAGAAGCTGCAATATGTATAAGAACATATAGTTGAAATATATGTAGGAAAACAGAAATCTAAGTAAGATTTGAATCCCAGAATGGCATTAGGCCCTTAATTGGGATACTTAGCGTTGAATTACGTTCTGCACAGACGTCTCAGGTAAATCGATATACAATGGCATAGGACCCTGTACCTTGGAAGATTGAATGTAGATGAGAACATCCGTTTAAAAAGGTATAGTTGTTATTGAATGGTTAATAAAATAGGTACTGGCACTTCCTGTTTTTCTCTATGCTTAACAAAACACTGTTGAAATCTTGAGAACTGTTTGCTAATCTTGTTCCCAGAATAAGCTGTCCCCAGTTTCCAAACTGCAGAATTTACTCTCTCACCTGGTTGCATGCAAACCGCCCACTCCCACTGACCCATCAATAAACTTCCCTCCTTGCCCTCGGCAAGGAAATTATATAAGCTCTGCTCAAGCTGTTCTCAGGGCTCCCTGCTGTATTCATGTGAGCTCTGAGCCCCAGCATGCTGGAACTCCAATAAACCCTTTGCTGTTGCATGAGTCAGTTTCTTGGTGGTCTCTTCCTCCAGTGCACGCCCGACCTTTACACATGAAGTTTCCACTAATATCTAGCAGCGGCGGATGAGAGACCCCAACAGGCTACTCTCGGAGTAACTAAGTCGCCTCTTCCTGGTTTCAGGTTTCAGGTTAGGACTTGGAAAAATGGCTGTCGATGAAGAGTGTGAGCTCTCTCCGACAGTGGCTGACAGACGTGTCACAGAGCCACAGGCCACGTCCCTCGGGGACGCCCCAGAGGACTTGGGAAATTTAGTTATAATAGATTCCTCGACTCAGTAATATTTTGTTTTGGTTATTGCCGGCTACTCAGTCCTGATCTCAGTGTTGGACGTCCATTGCCTGTCTTCATTGTCTTGTCTTGTCTGTTTCATGTGTCGTTGCTTTCACTGTTTGTGGATCTTTCATTATTGGACAGAGCACTTCAATGGTAGATTTCAGTTTAAAGGGCGACTCTTATGCATGGTCTCATTAAATCCCAACACAATTCATGGCAATACTTCTCTGAGCTAAGTTCCAGAACTCAGTCTCTAAGGGGAATCACACCAGAGTTCAAGCCCAGGTGGACCCAGTCATCTCTTCCAAATGCCACAAAAATGACCACAATTAAAACCAAAACACTCCCCAATGGCCCTCATCTTCTTCCATATAGACAGTGATCATAACCTCTGGCTGGACGTTTCCATGAGGGGCACAGCCCAAGACAGTGTCCAAAACATGCTCCCTTGCCGCTAATTTGCCTAAAGTCAGGGTGGCCTGGAAACCCTTCCAGTGAACCAGGAGTGATCAAATACGCCTGCCATTAATACTGATCTTCTTCTGCAATTTGAGGCCTACTGACTGTCAGGTGTAGATTCTTTATGTGAATTTCAGTCATAAGAAAACCCAACCACATCTGCAGTGCTTTGAAGAACTCATTTGACCAAAAGGATCCCAATTCTCACTTGATGGACGTCAAGAACCTAACAGAGGAAGGAGAGAAACTTCACCCACAATGACTGCTCTTTTGGCCATTTTGGTTTTGGATGCACACATGGGATCTTTCTTTAGATCTATCAGTTGCAGAGAATCTAAGCCACAGCCTCACACAGGGCATAGAGTTGGATTCAGACACATCCCTTTCCAAAGCAATTAAAAAAAGAGCCACAGGTTATGCCCATTCATTTCCATCTGAAAACTGTTTTCTTCAGGCTTCACAAAGGGGTGGTCCGAAAAAAAGAACTTCTTGACATTCAAGGCAACAGAAAATTATGTAAGCAAAAGGCTCAAAGAAGGGCTTCTCCACTGAGAGTTTACTGGTCACATTGATATCTGAGTTTTCTGAGATGCTCGCCATTCCCTTCAGCTATCCAGTACATGGCCATGTCACAGAGCTTGGAGGTGGTACATATCTTGGCCTCAAAACCATGAGCCTGTTCTGGAGAGTGGCCAGAATTCAGAAAGAAAATTGGAAACTTCTAAGATTGTTGGTGTTGCCCATCCTTAAAGAAAGCTTCAATCCATTCATTAATTGGGCAGGATGAATGCTGGGAAGCTTTCTACAAGACAGAACAAATCCATTGATGCATTCTCTTTTCTAATGTCTACAACCACGGACATAGTGGGATACACAGACATAGAAACATTCGCCTTGTCAAACGTCTTACTAGAAACAGTTCACCCCCCAAAAAACAAACCACCTTTTCTACCTATTCTCAGAACATGAGACAAAATCATAAACCCAAAACCACACCCACATTGGCACCTCCTTCCCCCAAGTAGGTCTGTGACTCTAGGGAGTGTCCTCTGACTGGTGGGCCATACAATGTTCCCCTGAAAAGTCCTGTCCTGTCTCAGATCTGTTCTCCTTGGCCAACTCTGTTAAGTTGTCAGAAGCTAGTGTTTAGCCACTACCTGCTTTCTCAGGAAAGGCCCTTCTTCAGAGCTCTCCTTGCTTTTGCCCTCCTAACATCAGTAGGTACAAAGAAAGACTGACTCTGTCCTTGGTAAATCCAAACAAGTGAGCCCAATGGGACTCCGACTGGGACTGGCTCTATGTGCCTGGTTTCCAGGATCCCAAGTTCAGAGAGATCCATCACCAAGAAAGTGAGGTGAGGTCACTTCCTTCAGGAACTGAATAAATTCACTGCCTTGTAAACCATTTTGTCCTAATAGTTGCTTCCAAGTGTCCCATTAGATGGAGGCTTCCCCTACTTCCTTTGAAACTTTCACAAGTTAGAATGATATGTCAACCTTAGGAACCCAGGAATAGCTATCCACACAGGCCTGTTTTGGTCAATCTCCTCTACATTAAGAAGAGAGAGGCTGATTCAGACACATCCCTTCATCCTGACCAGGGTGTTTGCCATGGAAGATGACTTTTGCTCTCGCAGGTCCTTCAAAGCTGACTATATCTTCTCCAGGATTCATTTCTGCATGGACTTTGGAGGTTCTCAGGAGGGGGAAGATCTCCTACATTCCTGTATTGTAAGACAAACTCTGTCCCTGCTTTTCTTTAAATTTAGGTTGATAGAACAGTGTATTCTTAGGGCTAATAAAATGTTTGATTTGAGTTAGGAATAATCCTGTGGGATGAATAATGGTATTGGGAACCTGAGATATTTATAAAAATATAGAGGTTAAATATATGAATGAAAACTGAAATCTAGGTAATTTTGAAGCCCAGAAGGGCATTGGGCCCTTGATTGGGATACTTAACTTTGATTTACATTGTGTACAGATGTCTCAGATAAATAGATATACAATGGCATAGGACCTTGTACCTTGGATGATTGAATGTTGAAGAGAACATCCAGTCAAAAACGGATAGTAGGTAGGATTAGGTACATAGTTGGTTTAGGAAGAAGAGTGAGTATAGGATTTGGAACAAAAGTTCTACCACAATAGTGTTGTGGTTAGAGAGTGAAAGTGAACATAAGTACATGTGAAGGGTCAGTCACAATGATGTACTGGTGAAAATATGTAGGAAACCACATATCAATAGAGACATTATGAAATCAGGCAAAGTATAAAGTGAGTGATATGATTACGCATTTTCAACTAGGTTGAGTTTGAATATATAATCTTTTGAAGAAAAAAATATATAGTCACCAATAAGATTGATATTTGAGAGCATTAGGCAACCTGGGCAGGAATGTTTTTAGTAATCCTTGTTCACTTTCCAATCAGACTTCGGTACAACATAAGTGTAATATTTGCTTTTTGTTTCCCGAATATTACTGTGATAAAATGTATATGTAGATCAGGTGACATGAGTATTGCTTCCACCATTTCTGGCAGTAATATGTTGAAGACATATACATAAGTATAGGTTGTACAAAGAGGTGTGCCCTGTGTCTATGGATATAGAGATAATGCATGAATAGACCACACTTTTAATAAAAAATATCTGGTTCCACTTTAAATAATGGATTGAATTGGTATCTGAAAATATATAAGATATCTTATATTGATATAAAATCATTCATTCCAACCATTTATACATCTATTGTTAATATAAGGGTTATTGTTTATCATGAACGGTGTGTAAGTTTCACTTCAAAAATGATAATGAAAATTGAAAATAATGTGTTTTCTAAAGAAGTCTCATGAAAGACCAGTCAAGAAACATGGATGAATACATGTGTTCTTAAAAAGGAATTGATTGAAAGTCACACAAATGCCTATAAATTTGCGAAATTGTGGATGAAAAATATATCCTATGATGTGCATAACCTGAAGAAATCGTAATGTACCAGTGTTGAATAAAAAAGAACGTCAAAACACACAGCATGTCCCATAGGAATCTACTCGCATTGATGTTAAACTGGGTCAGTTACTGTAGAAATATTAGGATTTGGGTGCACCATTCACGGAAATTAGTTTTCACTAGTAGGAAACAAATATGTATATCAGGTGGATGAATATGAGAATAATCTTGTGAAAATTTGATTAAAAATCCACATACATGAATATGAATGAATTTAGGGAGTGTGAAATAAGACAAATATATTTCATATTTTGAAAAATCTGGAGACTATATATATATATATATATATATATATATATATATAGATAGATAGATATAGATATATAGATATAGATATATAGATATAGATATATATATATGTATGTATATACACACAGACATTATAAAGTAGCAATATATATGCCAATCGAAATTCACCATGAAATATATATCATCCTCAGTTGCAAATTATTCATTTTACTGAACATGGATTTATGTATAATGTTGTTCATCTAGGAAGCTCACCCATAGGTTGAATTTTCAGATCCAACAGTGTTTAGGAGCTGTGATGTCTTCTTCTGGCAGTTTGTATCTGCCAAGTTAGCCACCTCATAAGAATGTACGTGTGGTACCAGGTAGGATTCTGTATGTGCATATAAAAATACATGTGCTGAATATGCTACAGAGAAAGGGAGACAGGAATTCATATATTTGTTAACTTTAAAAACGCATGGAGAACTATTTTAACAAAAAATTGACTAGATTTATAACTCCTACCTTATATAATGCAAAAGGCAAGTCCAACTATACAACATCCCTCCTCTGAACTGCTTGTATTTATAATCTGTCTGGGTAATTTTTCTCCATCTTATTAGGTTTAGTAATCAGAGACTAATAGGGTAGGGTTTAGTGTCAGGGTTTCAGTATTTCAATTGGAAAATTGGAAAATAAATCCAATGTGTTTGTAAATATGTGCTACACAAAAATCTTCCCACTCTTATCCAGAAGAATGCTTTGGCATTACCGTCGCCACAATTAAGACACAATTAGAGGAGAAGAGTTAGAAAATCTGTGAATACATATCTGGAATGGAATATGCTCAGGAGTTCACAACCTTGGAGGTGGTGGAGGAGTTTCCAAAAGTAAGGGACAGGGTACACACTCCACGAACATGGAGCTCTGCAGGCCTATAGACTTCTTGAGAAACTGCCTCTGAGGTTGGGCACTAGAAATATATGGTGTTGTCAGGAGATTTAGCTTTTTATTGTGAGACCATCAGAGATGGGTCTGCATCTATGTGTCCTGGAGGACATGGTTTCTTATTTTCCAATTAACATGAGGCAGTAGTGCTGAATCCTCTCTTTGTAGGTAAACCGTGGCCACTGGAGTCTAACTGTCTCCCCGTGTGGACTGTGAAGCCATTTGGTCATTCTCCACTTTTCCGGGTGTTTCTTGCTTCTGCACTGGGAGTTTGGTATTTTCTTCACGAAATACAAGAAGTTCAATGGGATACAGTGCTGGAGGGAGTTCTGTCAGGTGTGGTGGGTCAGGGTATGCATGAGCATGCAACAAACAGGCTTCTATACCACATAGCTTTCCCCCTTGACCATAGAAACCTGATTCTTTAAATTACCCTGCAACCTCTCCATATAACAGGATGCCTTCACTTATAATGGTCTCTTGGCTGCACCATGTCATTCTAAAGATATTTGGAATCCAATGGCAGATCCTCATGGATTTCCACCACAGATGTTTTATCACACACCTTCCCAGCACTTCAATAGGCTCTCTACTTAGCAGGCCCCAACTTACTGGCATTTCTGTTCTACACCATTTTCTAGAAACCCAATCAATCAAGGCACTGTCTGGTACACTCATGATCAGCAATAAGACATCCAAAGGTTCTGCATGCCACCTGGTCATGGGAATTTCAAAAATTTCATGGTATTTATCTAGCCATTTTTCAAGGATGAAGTTGGAGGCACTGTGGGTTTCAATTCATTCAGGAACCATTAAACGGTGAGGAAGCTGATTTCAATGAAAATTCTGCAGAACTCTCACAGGCAAGGTTACCAAAGAGTGTCCAAAAAATCACATGAAGCCAGGCCCATTGAGGTCTACAACTGAGGTCCATGAGTGTTTTCATCTCACCTATGACTGTCAAGTTTTTTGGAATAAAATCTTGTGATATCTTGGCTGAGATTCCCCATGCTCTGTGCAAAGCCACCCTGGGCCTAGATCTCAGTTTCCAAGGGTGAATATCATGTGTGGCCTCCTAAAATCCCAACACAATTCATGGCATTACTTCTCTGAGGTCAGTTCCACAACTCAGTTTCTAAGGGAAATCACACCAGAGTTCAAGCCCAGGTATACCCAGTCATTTCTTCCAACAGCCACACAAATGACAAAAATTGAAACCAAAACACTCCCACGTGGCCCTAATCTGCTTCCATATAGTCACTCATCAAGACAGGGTTCAAAATAAGCTCCTTGCCCCTCATTTGCCTAATGTCAGGGTGGCCTGGACACCAGGAGTGTAAACCAGGAGTGATCAAATAAGCCTGAACTTAATACTGCTCCATTTCTCCATTTTGAGGCCTACTGACTGTCAGTTATAGATTCTTTATGTAATTTGGAGTCATGTGAAAACCCAAGCACCTATGCAGGGCTTTGAAGAACTCATTTGACCCAAAGAATCCATATTCTCACTTGATGCTGGTCAGGAACCTAAGAGAAGAAGGCAAGAGAATTCATCCACAATCACTGATCTTTTTGCCATTATGGTTTTGGATGCACACATGGGATCATTCTTTAGATCCATCAGGTGCTGAGAATCTAAGTCACAGCCACACACAAGGCCTAGAGCCTGATTAAAACACATCCATTTCCAAGGCAATTAAGCAAAGAGCCACAGGTGATGCCCATTCACTTCCATTTGAAAACTGTTTTCTTCAGGCTTCACAAAGGGTTGGCCTGAGGAAAAGACTATCCTGACATTCAGGGCAACAGAACAATAGGTAAGCAAAAGGCCCAAAGCAGGATTTCTCCACTGAGATTTTCCTGGTCACACTGATATCTGAGTTTACTGAGATGCTCGCCAATCTTTTCAGCTATCCAGTACATGGCCATGTCACAGAGCTTCGAGGTGCTACATATCTTGGACACAAAAACATGATCCTATTCTGGAGATTGGCAAGAATTCAGAAAGAAAACAGGAACTTAGGAAGATAGCACGTGTTGCCCATTGATACGGCAAGCTGTAGTTCATTCATAAATTGGGCAGGATGAATTATGGGAAGATATATACAAGATAGGACACATCCATTAATGCATTCTCTTTTCTAATGTCACAACCACGGACACAGTGGGATTCACAGACAAAGAAACACTCACCATCTCAAACGATTACTAGAAACAGTCCACTCCAAAACAAACAAACCGCCTTTCCTACCTATTCTCAGATCATGAGACAAAACAACAAATCCACACCCACTCCCACAAAGGCCCCTCCTTCCCCCAAGTACGTCTGTGACTATTAGGAGTGTCCTCTTACTGTCGGGCCATACTATGGTCCCCCGAAATGGCCTGTCCATTCTCACATCAGAATCCTTGGCCAACTCTGTGAAGTTGTCAGGAAAATGTGGTGAACCACTACCTGCTTTCTCAAGAAAAATCCGTCTTCAGTACTCTCCTGGCATTTGGCCATCTTCACATCAGTAGGTACCAAGAAAGACTGACTCTGACCTTGGTAAATCCAAACAAGTGATCCCACTGGGACTTTGATTGGGACTGCTTCTGGTTGCCTTTCTTCTTGGATACCAAGTTCAGAGAGTTCCAACACCAAGGAAATGATGTATGTCACTTTCTCTCGAACTAAATGAGGTCACTGCCTTGGCAACCACTTTGTCCTAACAGTTGCTTCCAAGGGTCTCATGAGATGGAGTCTGCCCCTACTTTCTGTGACACTTTCGCAAGTTGGAATGGTATATCAACCATAGGCACTCGGGAACAGCTCTCCACACAGGCCTGGTTTGGTCCATCTTCTCTACAATAAGAAGTTGAGAGGCTGATTCAGATACATCAATTCATCCTGACCAGGTTGTTTGCCATGGAAGATGACTATTGCTCTCTCAGGTCCTTCATACCAGGCTAGAACTTCTCAAGGTATCATTTCTGCATGGATGTTTGAGGTTCTCAGCAGGTGGAAGGTCCCTTAATTTCTTGTATCGAAAGAACAACTCTTTCCCTGCTCTTCTGTAAAATGAGATTGAGGGAACAGTGTAAGCTTAGTGTTAATAACCGGTTCGATTTGGGTTAGAAATCATTCTGCATGATGAATAATGGTATTGGGAACCTGCAATATTTACTACACTATAGAGGTGAAATATAAGTATGAAAATGGAAATCTAGCTATGATTTGAAGCCAAGAAGGGCATCGGTCCCTTCATTGGGATACTTAGCTTTGAATTATGTTCTGTACATGTGAACGTCTAGTGCGTTCGGGTCCCTGGGTAAGGGTCATGAAATAACCGGGACACAGGGGATGCAGAGCAAAGGCAGCAATTGCAACTGCATGCTGAAGTTTATTTGTAAGATCCTTTTATATTTTTCTTCTAACAAAGCAAGCAATTTTTCAATAACACTTTGCCCACATTGTCCAGATAACATGCCTCAGCGGATACACAGAGCTAACTTCAGATGGTTCCTGCTTATTTGATAAGTACCCTCCTAAAGTTCCTTGTAGACATTATCTACTCCCCTGAGGATGCATCTATCTCTTCAGAATGTACTGTTCCCAGGACAAGTATGCAGGAAGCTTCTTCCTCTTGGCCAAACCATGCAGAACTTGTGACTTGTGATAAGCGGAAGAGAACGTTTCCTCCTCCTAACTGAGGTTTGCCTCAGCTGACCTAAATCACAGCCACAGCTCTTGCACACTGTCAGGCCTGAGGGAGCTAAACTCTGTACACTTGAACCCCAACAATTCCTTCCTTTTTCTTTTGTTTTTCTAAAACAGCTTTCCACAAAGTTAATATTGAGTCTTGAGATGGTTTAATGTACATACAATATATAATTACAAACAGGATAATAACTAAGCATAACACTATTCCCACTCCTCCAGCTGTATGAGTAAGACTTTGAGCAATTCCTTTGGTATCTAATCCCTCTAACTGTTTTAAAAACAATTCAGCTATTTGTGCAGCATCATCATGTTGAAACCCTTTTTCAAAAATTTTAAATATATCTTTTTGTAAAAAATCAATCATTAGTTGAGCTGTTTCATTACCATCGAGATAATTTTGTATGATACTCCATTCGTGTAGGCTTTGGTTATATTGTGTATTAGTTATACAGAAAGAAGTTGAATTTCAGTCACATTTTAATTTAATTTCTTGTTCTAAGGTGAGTATCTTTTTTCCTAACCAATTAACTGTTTGTTTTAAAATATCTATTTGAGTTTGAAGTCTAGAATCAATTTGAGCCTAGGATAGCCATAACTCATGTGAATCTTTATGCCATTCCTCAACAAAATGTTTTGTTTGTAAAGAAGTATGTAAAGCTATCCCTGAAACTGTAGCAACTGTAGCCACTGCAATAAGACTTAGAATTACAGCAACAACAACTCCCATAAATCGTTTAGTACGTTTTAACAATTGTCTAAAAAATTCCAGAACCAAAGTATTTACAGGATCTTGGGACCATGGTCTTTGTAAGTTCACAGGAAGCCAAATGTGAGAGTGCTGTTGTAACAGCACAATGGAATAACCAGAAGGAATAGAAACAGATGTATTAATACAGGTATACAATTTACAATTAAAGCATAAAATTTTCTCATCAAAAGTAACATTTCCATTTAAGAACAGGTATGGCATGGGCACACATGTAGTTATATTATATTTTTTAAATACAGTAAAATTATAAGAAGCAGCAGATTGACTAGTCCCAGAGAAAGAGCCATTAGACAAAATTACAGGTTTAGTTGCAGCAGCAATTTTCCATAAATGTGTTTGTAAATGATGAGGGTACTGCACTGAAGCCAAGCGTGGTCAGCAATTCCGCCATTGTTGTCACCGGAACATCAAGCTCAGGATCTTGATTCCTCGGCTGGGGTAGTGGATAGGGTGCCCCCCTTGGTGCCGTTCTGATTGTGACGGGTCTGGATCTACCGCCCTGGGAGCCACTGCCGATGTCCATTTTCTGTTGAAACATAAGCATAGCCCTCTCCCCTAAAAAGTAAAATCCCTGGCTGCCATTTAGCATCTGCCGCAATTTTTATCCAAATTGGTTCATGAACTGTTTCTAAGGTTTTCTGATCAAAATGTCGTTCTGCTCTTATCAATATTTCTCCTTGTGGAAGATTAAGGAAATTTAAAATAAATAAGGCTTGATGTAACAATGCTTTAGGTTGATTTTGTAAATGTCTAAACAAGTGCATATTTAAATCTGTCATTTTCCTCCTTTTTAATTTTTTAATTTGTGTTTTAAGTGTAGCATGTACACGTTCTACTAAAGCTTGTCCTTGTGGATTATATTTTATTTTAGTTAGATGAACAATATCATATAATTTGTAAAAATTTTTAAAATTTTTACTAGTATAAGCCGGAAAATTATCAGTTTTAATCATAGCGGGAATTCCCATAATAGCAAATATTTCCACTAAGTGTTGAATAACATGACGGGTGGTTTCTCCAATTTGAGCAGTAGCCCACAAAAATTTAGAATATGTATCAATAGTAACATGAACACAAGAATAACGTCCAAACAAGGGGACATGTGTAACATTCATTTGTCATAATATTCTCCAGTAGGTCTAATTTTGTCCCAAGCTTCTAAAGCTATTTCCTTCAATTGCTCATGAATCTCAGGAGGAATATTAATTTGATGTTGAATGTCATTATACATACCAGTGCCAGATAACATAGAGTATCCTATGGCACGAATAACTTGGTTTTGACTATTACCATTTTCTCTAGCCTTAGTGGCACATCCTTCTAAAAACCATATGTGCCATTGAAGATATTTCGGCTCCCGTAAAAGAGCACGGCCCACAATCTTCCAATCCTCAGGAGCAAAGTTATTGTAATGAGTAGCAAAAGCATTAAGCAATTTTTTTTACATAATGGGATTGAGGTCCGTACATTGTCACTGCCTTTTTTAATCTACCAATATGATCAATATCAATCCCCTCATACCGAGGTGGCTGTGCCATTCCATTAGCTGGATCAGGCCTGATTATAGGAAAAGCAAAGAAGGGAGTGTCGTCCTCATCGTCAGAAGGCTCTGAGTCCATTTCCTGGACAGCCTTTAAAGAAGCTGCCAAAAAAGGGTTAATGGCTGGAGGGGCAGAGGGCCTGGTTCCCGATAAAGGCTTAGGGTCCATTTTAATTTCTAATTTATTAAGACATCCCAGAACCTCCTCCATAACAAGCTTGAATTGCTCCGAAATGGAGCGATCGTCAATCATCGTTTTTACTTTCGTTTTCTTTTCCTTATCTTTACCAATTAAATCAGCAGAATTTTGTGAAGATTTATGAGTCAATTGTTGCGTATATTTTACTACCTCTTCTTTTTCACTAATATCGAGAGGGAGATCTAGAATAGAGGGAGCTAGCTCCTTTTGTAAATTGCCAATCAACCTTTCTTCCTCCATAGTTTTAAACATTGTATATAAAATAGACCAGATAGACCAAAACCGAATCGGAATTTTTTCACCTTGTCTCATAGCCCTTTCAACATTGTGACGGACCCGTTTCCAATTATCTACATCCATAGATCCTTCCTCCGGGAACCAGGGATTCCATTCCCTGACGACCTTAAGACACATCTCTATATCAGAATGAGAAATGTTAAGACCATAGACGGCAAGTGAATGCCTAAGAATACGTAAAAAAGGAGAAGATGAAGATTGTCCCATCACCCTGTAATATAAAGAAAAAAAACTTACCCTTCCTGACAATCCAGCAGGGTCCCTGTTTGGGCGCCAATTGTGAACGTCTAGTGCGTTCGGGTCCCTGGGTAAGGGTCACGAAATAACCGGGATACAGGGGATGCAGAGCAAAGGCAGCAATTGCAACTGCATGCTGAGGTTTATTTGCAAGTTCCTTTTATATTTTTCTTCTAACAAAGCAAGCAATTTTTCAATAACACTTTGCCCACATTGTCCAGATAACATGCCTCAGCAGATACACAGAGCTAACTTCAGATGGTTCCTGCTTATTTGATAAGTACCCTCCTAAAGTTCCTTGTAGACATTATCTACTCCCCTGAGGATGCATCTATCTCTTCAGAATGTACTGTTCCCAGGACAAGTATGCAGGAAGCTTCTTCCTCTTGGCCAAACCATGCAGAACTTGTGACTTGCGATAAGGGGAAGAGAACGTTTCCTCCTCCTAACTGAGGTTTGCCTCAGCTGACCTAAATCACAGCCACAGCTCTTCCACACTGTCAGGCCTGAGGGAGCTAAACTCTGTACACTTGAACCCCAACATGTACAGATGTCTCTGATACATCGATATACAATGACATAGGACCTTGTACCTTGGATGATTTAATGTAGATGAGAACATGCAGTCAAAAAGTGATAGTGGGTAGGATTTGGAAGAAAATCAGTAGGATTAGGAAGAAAAGTAAGTATAGGATTTGGACAAAAAGTTTTTGGCAATAGGTTTTCTGTTAGAGAGTGAATGTAAATGTCAGCCCTTGTGAAGGGTCAGTCACTATGATAAACTGGGGAAAATATGTAGGAAAGGAGATAACAATATACACATTATGAAATCAGGCGAAGTATAAAGTGAGTGATAAGATTAGACATTTTAAACAGGGTTGATGTTGTATATATAATCTTAGGATCAAAAAAATATTTAGTCACCAATAGGATTGACATTTGAGAGCTTTAGGCAACCTGGACATGGATGTTTTTAGTAATCCATGCTTACTTTCCTTTTAGGCTTTGGTACAATCTTAAGTGTGACCTTTGCATTTTGTGTCCAAAATATTACTGTGATAAAATGTATATGTAGATCAGGTGACATGAGTATTTCTTCCACCATTAATGTGGACTGTGAAATCATTAGGTCATCCTCCAATATCCTGGTGTTTCTTACAGCTGCACTGGGATTTTGGAATTGGCTTAACTAAATACAAGAAGTTCAACTGGGACACAGTGCTGGAAGGAGTACTCTCACGTGTGGTGGGTCATGGTCTGCAAGCACCAATCATGCTTCTATCACACAAAGATTGCCCCCTTGTCCATAGCAAACTTATTCGGAACATTTCCCTGAAATCTCTCCATATAACAAGATGCCTTTACATATAAGTGTCTGCTGGCTGCACCATGTCAGTCACAAGCCATTTGGAAGCCAATGGCAGATCCAGGTTGCCCCACCACAGATGTTATATCATACACCTGCACACCACTGCTCTAGACCCACTGCTCAGCAGGCTCTAACTTACTGGCATCCCTGCTCTACAACATTTTCATGAAACCCAGTCAATCAAGGCACTGTCTGGTACACTCATGATCAGCAACAGGACATCCAACGGTTCTCCATTGCCACCTGGTCATGGGAATTTCAAAAAATTCAAGGTATTTATCTATCCATTTTCAAGGATAAAGTTGGTTGCACTGTGGGTTTTAATTCATTCAGGAACCATTAAATGGTGAGGAAGCTCATTTCCATGAATGTTCGGGAGAACTCTCACAGGCAAGGCTTCCCAAAGAGTGGACCAAAGGTCACATGAAGCCAGGCCCATTGAGTTCAAGCCCAGGTGGACCAAGTCATCTCTTCCAACTGCCACACAAATGACCACAATTAAAACAAAAACACTCCCACATGGCCCTCATCTTCTTTTATATAGACCCTCATCATAACCTCTGGCTGGAGGTTTTTATGAGGGGCGCAGCCCATGTCAGTTTCCAAAATAATCTTTCTTGCCACTCATTTGCCTAAAATCAGCGTGGCCTGGAAACCCTTCCTGTGAACCAGGAGTGATCAAATATGCCTGCCATTAATACTACTCTACTTCTCCAATTTGAGGCCTACTATCTGTGGGGTATAGATTCTTATGTGAATTGGAGTCATAAGAAAACCCAAGCTCCTATGAGCTACCCTCTGCAGGGCTTTGAAGAACCCATTTGAGTGAGTCTAGCAATTTGAACAAAAGTTCTTTAGCAATTGGGTTTTGGTTACAGAGTGATTGTAAATGTCAGCACATGTGAAGAGTCAGTCACAATGATGAGCTGGGGAAAATGTGTAGAAAAGCAGATATCAATAGAGACATTAGGAAATCAGGCAAAGTACAATGTGAGTGATAGGATAAGACATTTTTAAAAGGGTTGAGGTTGAATATATAATCTTCGGAAGAAAAAATATGTAGTCACCAATAAGAATGATATTTGAGAGCATTAGGATAACAGGACATGGATGTTGTTAGTAATACTCGCTCACTTTCAATTTAGGCTTTTCTTACAATCAAAAGTGTGACCCTTGCATTTTGTGTCAGCAATATTACTGTGATGAAATGTATATGTATTTCAGGTGACTAGAGTATTTCTTCCACCATTTATGAAGGTAATGTTTTAAAGAATTATAAATTAGTTTGGGGATACAAATAGGTGTACCCTGTGTCGATTAATATAGAGATATTAGGATATGTATGCACCATTCCCTGAAGTTAGTTTTCAGTACTAGGAAACAAATATGTATTTCAGGTGGATGATTATTTCTGAGAATAATTTTGTGAAATGTTGAATATAAATCTACAACATGAACATGAATGAATTTAGGGAGTGTATATAAGACACATATATTTCATATTTTGAAAAATCTGGAGAGTATATATATATATATATATATATATATATATATATATATATATATATATATAAAATCACATTAAAAATTAGCAATATATGTGCCAATAGAAATTCACCATGAAATATATATCATCCACAGATCCAAAACAATTTATTTATCTGAACTTGGATTTATGTATAATGTTGTTCAACTAGGAAGCTCACCCATATATTGAATTTTCTGTTCCAACAGTTTTTAGGAGGAGTGATCTCTTCTCACAACTTGTATCTTCCAGCCACCTCACAAGAATGTACATGTGACACCAGGTAGGATTCTATATGTGCATATAAAAATACATGTGCTGTATAGGCTACAGAGAAATGGAGACAGGAATTCACATATTTGTTAACTTTAAAATTACATGGAGAACTATTTCAATTAAAAATTGACTAGATTTATAACACCAACACTTTATCATGCAAAAGGCAAGTCCAACTATACACCATGCCTCCTCTGAACTGCTTGTATTTCTATTCTGTTTGGGTTATTTTTCTCCATCATATTAGGATTAGTAGTCAGAGTCTAGTAGGGTATGTGTTAGTGTCAGGGAATCAGCATTTCGCATGGAAAATTGGAAAATGTATCCAATGTGTATGTAAATATATGCTACATAAAAATCTTCCCACTCTTATCCAGATCAATGCCTTGCATTAGCTTCACCCCAAGTAAGACACAATTAGAGGAGAAGAGTTAGAAAATCTTTGAATATATATCTGGAATGAAAATGCTCAGGAGTTCACAACCTTGGAGGTGGTAGAGGAGTTTCCAAAAGTAAGGGACAGGGTTGATAGACCCAACCTGATCTTTTATTAAAATTGGGAGCCATGTTGCCACAAAGCCATGAAAAAATAATTTGGCTTTACTATAAATTACTGCAAATTCTGAACCTGCTTTGAATGCCTGCCTGTGCCTTGAACTCACCCATGCCTATCTCTCTGACCAGATAGCAGCAAACTCTGAAACTTTAGTGACACATCATAATTTTTGGCCTTTCCTGGCCAGACAACGACCCTCTCGTAGGTTCTAATGGTCATCATAATTTCTGATGTTGGGGCCAGCAAAAGAAAATGTAAACTACCATTAGTGTGATGCTTGGTAAAGTTCTTTTATCTGTAATCCCCCTTTTATTTAACTTTCTGGGCTATATAGCTGTGCTGTTGTAAAGGTGGGGTTGCTGTCTTGTTCCCGCCATTTTGAAAGGGGAAGGCAGCCCGGCTGGTTGAAATAATAAGCTTGCATTAGTTTGATTTTAATTGGAATCAGTGGTCTTTTTTTTTATTGGTTGTTCAAAACATTACAAAGCTATTGATATATCATCTTTCATACATTTGACTCAATTGGGTTTTGAACTCCCATTTTTACCCCAAATACAAATTGCAAAATCACATCGGTTACACACTCACATTTTTACATAATGGCATATTAGTGACTGTTGTATTCTGCTACATTTCCTTTCCCCTACTATCCCCCCTTTCCTCCCCTCCCATCATCCCTCTCTACCTCATATGCTGTTGTTCAATTCTCTCCCTTGTTCCACCCCGCCCTTTCCCCTCACATCCTCTTCTATGTAATTTTGTGTAATATTGAGGGTCTCCTATCATTTCCTTATGCTTTCCCTTCTCTCTCCCTTTCTCTCCCCCCACTCGTTTTTGTTTAATGTTAATCTTTTCCTCATGCTCTTCCTCCCTCTTCTGTTCCTAGTTGCTCTCTTTATATCACAGAAGACATTTGGCATTTTTTTTTAAGGATTGGCTAGCTTTGCTTAACATAATCTGCTAAGCCATCTATTGAAGGGCATCTAGGTTGGTTCCACAATCTAGCTATTGTGAGTTCTGCCTCTATGATCATTGATGTGGCTGTATCCCTATAGTACGCTCTTTTAAGATCCTCAGGGAATAGTCTGAGGAGGGCAATAGCTGGTTCAAATGGTGGATCCATTCCCAGCTTTCCCTGGTATCTTCATACTGCTTTCCAAATTGGCCTTATCAATTTGCAGTCCCACCAGCAGTGTACAAGTGTACCCTTTTCCCCACATCCTCGCCAACACTTATTGTTGTTTGACTTCATAATGGCTGCTAATCTTACTGGAGTGAGATCGTATCTTAGGGTGGTTTTGATTTGCATTTCTCTGACTGCTAGAGATGGTGAGCATTTTTTCATGTACTTGTTGATTGATTTTATGTCCTCCTCTCTGAAGTGTCTGTTCAGGTCCTTGGCCCATTTGTTGATTGGGTTATTTGTTATCTTATTGTTAATTTTTTGAGTTCTTTGTATATTCTGGATATTAGGGCTCTATCTGAAGTGTGAGGGGTAAAAAATTGTTCCCAGGATGTAGGCTCTCTTTTTACCTCTCTTATTGTTTCTCTTACTGAGAAAAAAAAAATTAGTTTAAGTAAGTCCCATTTATTTATTCTTGCTATTAACTCTAGGGCTATGGGCGTCCTATAAGAAATGTGAAGCCCGACCCCACAGTATGTAGATCATAGCCAACTTTTTCTTCTATCAGATGCTGTGTCTCTGATTTGATACCTAGCTCCTTGATCCATTTTGAGTTAACTTTTGTGCATGGACAGAGAAAGGGAGTCAGTTTCATTTTCTTGCATATGGATTTCCAATTTTCCCAGCACCATTTGTTGAAGATGCTATCCTTCTCCCAATATGCTTTTAGCCCCTTTATCAAATATAAGAAAATTTAAATTTTGTGGATTACTCTCTGTGTCCTCAATTCTGTACCATTGGTCCACCTGCCTGTTTTGGTACCAGTACCACACTGTTTTTGTTACTATTACTTTGTAGTACAGTTTGTACTCTGGCATCACTATACTTTCAGATTCACACTTCCTACTTAGGATTGCTTTTGCTATTCTGGGTCTTTTGTTTTTTCATACGAATTTCATGGTTGCTTTATCTATTTCTACACGAAATGCCATTGGGATTTTATTTAGCATCGCACTGAACCTGTAAAGAACTTTGGGTAATAATGCCATTTTGATGATGTTAGTTCTGCCTATCCATGAACAGGGTACATTTTTCCATCTTCTAAGATCTTCTTCTCTCTCTCATTTTAGGGTTCTGTAGTTTTCATTGTTTAAATGTTTCAACTCTTGTGTTAGGTTTATTCTCACGAATTTTATTTTCTTTGAGGATATTGTGAATGGAGGGGTAGACCTCATTTCCATTTCAGAAGTTTGTTGCTGATATACAGGAATTCCTTTGATTTATGCGTGCTGATTTTATATTCTGCCACTTTGCTGAATTCATTTATTAACTCTAGCAGTTTCCTTGTAGACCCTTTTGGGTCTATTAAATGTATTATCATGTCTTTTGCAAATAGTTATAATTTAAGTTCTTCTTTTAGTATTTTTATGCCATTAATTTCTTTTGTCTGTATAATTGCTCTGGCTAGTATTTCAAGAACTAATATGAATAGAAGTGGTGATAGAGGGCATCCGTGTCTTGTTCCAGAATTTAGAGGGAATGACTTCAGTTCTTCTCCATTTAGGATGATGCAAGCCTGAGGTTTAGCATATATAGCTTTTACAATGTTGAGGTAAGTTTCTGTTATCCCTAGTTTTTCTAGTGTTTTGAACAAAAAAGCATGCTGTACTTTGTCAAATTTTTTTTCTGCATCTATCGAGATGATCATATGGTTCTTGTCTTTAAGTCTATTGATGTGGTGAATAGTATTTATTGATTTCCGTATATTGAACCAGCCTTGCATCCCAGGGATGAATCCTACTTGATCATGTTGCAAAATTTTTTTGATATGCTTTTGCATTTGGAAATCAGTGGTCTTTTCTTGTGTCCTGGTCTAACATTTTGGAGTTCCCCAGTGAGATGACCCTGCCCCACCAGAACACAAGACCAGACTGCTGGAAATTCTAAAGCTGGCCTTCCCTCCAGGGCTCCTGGCTGGAGAGCCACTCTAGGGGGTGTGCAATTTGAGATGTTCCAAGGCCTTGGAGTGAGCCTTAGGTCCGGGGAGCACTGTAGTGAACCACCACACTAAAACTATGAGCAAGCACCTGGTGGAGGAGGCCTCCATAGGTAAGTGGTGCCTTTATAACATTTTATATCCTGTTAAGGGAAATCTCTTCTGATGACATAGAGGTGGCCTGGGGAGGCTCACATATACTCCTGTCCAGGACAGTAATGAAAATTGTTCTGTCCTCTATTCTGTTCTGTGGGGAATTCTTCTGGAACGGTAGAGAGTTGCGGATGAGCAAGCATACGTTCCTACCCCGGAGCTTTAGCAAGTTGTTGCATTGCTCCTCTGTTTTTCTGCTTCGTTGCTTGGTTTCTGTATTTTTGTGTTTTGTTCTGTGTTCTATATTTTATTATTTGTTTGTATTTGTGCGTTTTGTTGTGTGATTTCTGTGGAAAAAATTTAAGGATATTGGACGTGAAAATGGGTAACAAAGCAAGTAAGCCTAACACCCCTTTGGAATGTGTTTTAAGGAACTACGATGAACTTTATCCCCGTTTGTTAAGCAGGATGAGAGAAGCCTCTAGCTGGCTGCCTGGAGCACACCCACTGCACAGGGCAATGCCTGTTGGGGACCTAAGAACTGAGTATCTCCCAGGTTAACAAGTGAAACTCCTTTAAAACACCTTGTACCTCCAGATCAAGAGAGTCACAAACTTTGGGCAGAGTCCCCTGTGTTTCTCCTTTGTTAGCAAAGCAATAAACCTCCCAATTTTTTTGCAAAACCCTGTCCTCATTTTTAAATTGGCATTAATTGGTGTCAAGATCAGGAACCGAACTTTAAGTTACAAATTTTGATACACCACCCCCCCACCGCCCGCCCCGGAACTTTTTGAGAGCTGACTACTGAAATGTTAGGAGATAGAGCGTGCTTGGGTGGAACCGAACCAGAGGAGCTAATCCTGTAAGTAAAAGGAGGGACTGAGGGACTCTCAGCAGCTGCTGAAGCCCTGTTGCTTCAGGGAATTTCCTCCTCCTTCCCTGCACTGTAAGGATTATGCCACCTCTGTTTTCTTAAAAAAGAGAAAAAGAAAAAGGGGACACTAAATGCAGTAAAGTCACCATGGAGACCCTTGATTTTACATTTCAGGTTGGCCCTCTGTGAAAACATCTGGTCCCCTTGTGGGGACATCTATGATGCCACTGGTGTAGGAGATTTTTCTCTTATCTGCTCTGTTTTAAAGGCTTTTGTCTGTCAGCCATACTCTGGAGCTCCTTTCTGTCTGTCTTTTGTTTTTGTATCTGGCCCTATAAGACATGTGCAATAATGTGTTGATATTTTAAATTGTTTCTTGGAAACGATCTTAGATGAATGTGTGTCTAAATGATGATGTTTTATTGTAACAATCTGGTATCTGAATGGGTTTTTGAAGCATTGCACAATCTCGCAGTGAATAGTCAGGTTTTGGTAATTGTTTAGTTTATGATTTCAGATAATTCATGCCAGAGAACTTAAATACTTACAATGTAAAACTGAAGAACTCTACTTCCAAAATGGCAAGTAACTTCCCAATCATTCCGTCTTTTTTTTTTTTTTTTCACCAATTTTGTATTGGGTAGCCTGGGAAAATGTCACTGTGTGTACCAGTGCATTGATTTTGAGAAGGATAGTAAATCATAGTATATCTTTTGACAAAACAAGATATAAAGATATAAAATTTTGTGAATTGTATCTTAAATTTCTATCATAATTTTCAACATCCTAACCTGAAAATTATGGTTAAAATGCCTTAGACCTGAGGTGTCTGCTCAGAATAGCAGTTTTTTCCTGCTCCTTCCAGACCTCAACCAGGAATTATGTTGAAATGCAAATGAAAGAAGTCTGCAAGCTCAGTAAGAGACTAATCTGAAGCCTAATGGGGAGAAGAAAAAGGTAAATTATATGGTATCTGCAAAAGACTGGCCAGTCATTTTTTCGAGGACTCTAATTTTTTTCCTTAGATTCTTTATATTTTTTGAACTCATGATTTTGATCCTACAGACCTAGGTTAATGTTTTTCTGATCAGTTCTATCTTTGACCAACTGTGGAGATTTTGAAACATTGCAATGGAGATTTCACCATCGAAAAGCAACAAAGCCTTTATTATTATTATTTGTGCACACTTTTGTTACGTGTTGTATGTCTATATATATATATATATATATATATATATATATATATATATATATGTTAGTATATCATATATATGATACACAAATACAGATATATATGGAGCACTCATTTATAAAAAGCGGTCATAAAAACAAATGTTAAAAAGTGGATCCAAAGATTTTAATTCAAATGATTAAAATGGTTTAATTTAAATTGGATAACCAAATGAAAATAAATGTCTTTATATTTAAGCTTACAAGTATTTCAAGGTGTTCAAAAATCTAATAAAATATTAATGTTGACAAAAAATATAATATGCCTTGGTTCTATGACTTTTTCTTCAACCAAAAAATGGTTTAAACTGTTCAATACATTTGTCTAATATTTTAATAAAGAAGTAAAGTAAATTTGATATGGTATTACTCACTCATGAGTACTTTTGATTGACATCTGATTAATTTACTAAGGTCTGTATAAGTTTGTACTAAAATCTGTATAAGATTTTAAAAATCAGTCATGTTTTAAAGAGACAAAAATTTCTTAAACATAAGTTTACCTATAACATTGTATTTATGAAATTTTATTTTTTCTAGAGCAAGCAACCATAAAAATTAAACAACTGATTAAATAAGAACTGTTATTTTAGAGCACTGTACTGCCATTTCTTTAAAAGCTAAATTTGGTTAATGAAGAAACATCAATGTAATTGTGATGCTATTAATATGCTCATGTCTTCCACTTATACAAGTCTATAAGGTAGAAACTTTAAAAGAGTATTATATCAAGCTGGTGTTCTGAAGCTGTATGGTAAAAACAATTTATTGGGCATTTATTTACCTGTTATGAATAAGATACGAAAACTTTTATGTTACTTTTTACATTGGGGAACAATTTAAATATATTTTTAAGTTAATGAGAGCCTAATCTATGTAAAGGTAAAAAACTTTCAGCCTTTCTTTAATTAATGTTTTAAATGTGATAGCATATGGTGTTAGCTAATATTCATATAACCTCAAACAATTTATGTAAACTTTGTAAAATGATATTTAAAAAACAAAGATCAGCTTTAGAACTATAACACTTAATATTTATAAAGAGCCATGCCTTACCTGAGATAAGGCTCTGTGTCCGATCTTACTACATGTGAGAATGACTATGAAAGCAGTAGGTAAGATTTTATTTCAATTAAAGTTATGTTCAAAAGTCGGTTTTTCTTTTTTCTGTCAAGATTACTAGGATCTCAAACAGGGGATATAATGTAAAACTCAGCCAAAAAATTCAGGGTAGCAATTACACAAACTTAGTATTTTTATTCTTGTTAAAAAATTTTATTTTGTAATTTCCTTATAAGTGATCTTATAAGATTCTCTGTTATTGTTTTACAGAAGTGTTGCTTTAAGAAAAAAACATTGGTTAATTTAAGATAATAAGTCGTCACCTAAATGATAGACAGAATAATACAGATCCCAATTAATAAAAAGATAAATAGTTATAAAGGTATAGCCATTAAAGCTCAGTACTCTTAATATAAGGCTGTTAAATTCTATTCACTGGATTTTTAAGATTAGGATTTAAAATTAAAGTTAAATAAAAAGGGCCAAGAAAATCAATATTTGGCTCTTGCCCTCTGAGTCAGTCTGAATCCAGGGAACAGGGGACTTCTCTAAAGAGCTTTGCAACTCTGGGCCACATAACCTCCGGATCAGGGAGATTAATGAGAACACTGGAGAACAGAAAGCCAGTCAGTGCATTTGCTACGAAGAGAAGAGTCATCAGAGAAGGGAGACATCCCTGATGAATCCGAGAAAAGCCACATGGTCAAGCATGACCTGGACCCACCTATCACAAATGGCACTAGTGGAACTGAGAAGCTGCTCTCAAGTTTCCCCAGGAATTACTCCCATAAAATCTCAGCTGACTGGTAACAATAGATAGAAACAAAAGTCAGTTTGACTGTGTCATCTTAAACACTTAGCAAAGACAGTTACAACCAAAATACAGCCATTCCTGGGCATTTTAATTAATAATAATAATAATAATAATAATAATAATAATAATAATATTTTAAGGTATACACTTTATGTTAGCCTCCCAAAATAAGTAAGACTAGAGGCTACCAAGAAGAATTCTCAGACAGGAATGCCTGATAACTATAAAAAGAGACTATCAAGAGGAGCTGCCAGAGGCAGAAGTATTTAGTTTAAGGCCTACAGATATTCCTAACCTACAGAGGTAGGCTTGGTATTTGCTAGTATGATTATCCAGGCATTGAGTAACAGAATTTAAGGTTTCTCTATTAGACACAGAGGTCATACTAGTAAAAATATTTTGAAAGATCAGATGACATTAAATTATTAAACTCTATCCTATGGGGAGGGACAACTTTAACACTAAAATTTAAATGTTAGGTTGACAGTCCAGATAACTGGGAATATTAAAGACTGGTGAGGAAACTTCTATACAGTCACCTGTTCCAGCTGCTGCAACATTATTCAGTACTCATGGTTTTTGTTTCTCTCATAGAAGAACCCATCCTCAGATGACGTTACAACCTGTTATTCCCCAACCAGACTTCAAACTGAACTAACTTCTAAAAGGCAACTCATGTCCCTCAACTGACTTATAAAAGGCAACTCATGTCCTTTATGCCATGCCCCCTCATATCACCCTCTCTCAGCTTAGAAGAAGCCAAAATGAGTGATGCTTCTTTTATTAAAACAATGGAGCCAAAAATAAATAGACTATAAATATAAGTAATTCATTAAGTCAGGTAAAACCAGGGAGACCGGTTTTTGGAGAGTTCTAAAAATTTGGAGACTGTTTCCTGAGGGATTAAAATTCCCTCAGTGCTCTTTCCCTAACCTATCAAAGATTTGAAAGGCACACATTAGAAAAGGGGGGAATGATAGATCCAACCTGATCTCTTATTAAAATTGGGAGCCATCTTGCCTCAAAGGCATGCATAGATAATTTTGGATTAACTATAAATTACTGCAAATTCTGAACCTGCTTGGAATGCCTGCCCGTGCCTTGAACTCACCCATGACAGGCTCTCTGACCAGATAGCAGCCCTCTCTGAAACTTTAGTGTCGCCTCATAAATATTCGCCTTCCCTAGCCAGACAACGACCATCTCTGAGGTTCTAATGGTCCCCATAAATTCTGATGTTGGGGCCAGCAAAAAAAAAAAATGTAAACTACCATTAGTGTGATGCTTGTCAAAGTTGTGTTATCTGTAACCCCCCATTTGTGTAACATTCTGGAGTATAAAGCTGGGCTGTAGAAAAGGTGGGGTTGCTGTCTTGTTACCGCTGTTTTGTGAGGGTGAGGCAGCCTGGGGACTGGGAATAATTAGCTTTAATTAATTTGACTTTAATTTGAGTCAGTTGTCTTTTCTTGCATCTTGGTCTAACAGGTAAACACTCCACAACCATGGGGCTCTGCCGGCCTAAAGACTTCTGGAGAAACTGCCTCTGAGGTTGGGCTCTTGAAATATATGTTGTTCTCAGGAGCTTTAACTTACTTTTTAGTGAAACCATCAAAGCTGGGTCTGCATATATCTATCCTGGAGGACATGGTTTCTTATTTTCCAATGAACATGAGGCAGCAGTGCTGAATTCTTTCTTTGTAGGTAAACTGTGGCGACTGAAGGCAAAGTGTCTCCCCATGTGGACTGTGAAGTCATATGGTCATCCTCCACATTCCGTGGTGTTTTTTGCTGCTCTACTGGGAGTTTATATTTTCTTCATGAAATACAAGTAGTTCAACTGGGACAAAGTGCTGGAGGGAGTTTTGTCACGTGTGGTGGGTCAGGGCCTGCAGGAATGTCTACAATCACGGACACTCAGATACACAGACATACAAACACACGGCTTGTCAAATGACTTTGTAGAAACAGTCCCCTCCAAACCAAACATACCACCTTTCATACCTATTCTCAGAACATGAGACAAAACCAAAAACTCAAACCCACACCCACAAATGCAGCTCCTTCCCCCAAGTAGATCTGTGACTATCCCGAGTGTCCTCTGACTGGTCGGCCATAGAATGTTCCCAAGAAAAGGCCTGTCCTGTCTCAGATCTGTACTCATTGCCCAAATCTGTGAAGTTGTCAGGAGCCAGCGGTGAGCCACTACCTGTTTTCTCTGGAAAGGCCCCTCTTCAGAGCTCTCCTGGCATTTGGCCATCCTCACATCAGTAGGTACCAAGAAAGACTGAATCTGCCCTTCGTAAATCCAAACAAGTGAGCCCACTCGGAATGGGACTGGGACTGGCTCTGGGTGCCTGGTTTCTTCGATCCAAAGTTCAGAGAGTTCCATCACCAATGAAATTAGGTAGGTCACTTTCTTCAGGAACTAAATGAAGTCACTGCCTTGGCAACAACTTTGTCCTAACTGTTGCATCCAAGGGTCCCATGAGATGGAGGCTGCCCCAACTTCCTTTGACACTTTCACAAGTTAGAATGGTATATCAACAATTGGTACCCGGGATCAGCTCTCCACACAGGCCTGGTTTGGTTCATCTTTTCTACATTAAGAAGTGAGAGGCTGATTCAGACACATCCCTACATTCTGACCAGGTTGTTTTCCATGGAAGTTGACTTTTGCTCTCTCAAGTCTATCGTAGATGCCTTCACCTTCTCCAAGATCTATTCTGCATGTGTCTTTGAGGTCCTCAGCAGGTGGAAGAACCTCTGTGGTCCTGTATTGTAAGACCAACTCTGTTGCTGTAATTCTGTAAAGTTAGATTGAGGTAACAGTGTATGGTTAGGGTTAATAACAGGTTCGATTTGGGTTAGGAATCATTCTGCGGGATGAATAATGGTATTGGAAACCTGGAATATTTACAAGAATATATAGGTGAAATATAAGTATTGAAACAGAAATCTAAGTAAGATTTGAAGCTCCGAAGGGCATTGGGACCTTATTTGGGATACTTACCTTTGAATTATACTCTGAACTGTTGTCTCAGATAAATCGATATACAATGGCATAGGACCTTGTACTTAGGACAATGGAACGTTAAGAGAACATCCAGTCCAAAAGGGATGGTCAGTAAGATAAGCAAGATAATTGGTAGATTTTGGAAGAAGAGTGAGTATAGGATTTGGACAAAAAGTTCTTTAGCAATAGGGTTTTAGTTAGAGAGTGAATATCAATATCAGCACATGTGAAGGGTCAGTCACAATGATGAACTGGGGAAAAGATGTAGGAAAGCAGATATCAATAGAGACATAAGGAAATCAGGCAATGTATAAAGTGAGTGATAGGATTAGACATTTTCAACAGGGTTGAGGTTGAATATATAATCTTAGGAAGAAACAAATATGTAGTCACCAATAGGACTGACATTTGAAACCATAAGGCAACATTAACATGGATGATTTTAGGAATCCATGTTCACTTTCCATTTAGGCTTTGGTACAATTATACGTGTTACATTTGCATTTGGTGCCCAGATTATTACTCTGAAAAAAATGCATATGTAGATCTGGTATCATGAGTATTTCGTCCACCATTTCTGGGTGCAGTATTTTGAAGATGTATAAATTACTATTTGGGGTTCAAAGAGGTGTACCCTGTGTCTATGAATATAGAGATAATGCATGAATACACCATACGCTGAATAAATAATATAAGTGGTTCCATCTTTAAATAATGGATTGAATTGATATCTGAAAATATATAAGGGATCTTATGTTGATATACAATCATTCATTCCAACAAGTTATACATCTAATGGGGATACTAGGGTTTTGGTTTATCATGAAGGTTAGTGTGAGATTTGCTTCAAAAGTGATTATGGAAATCAAAAATAATGTGTTTGGAAAGAAGTCTCATGAAAAGACCAGTAAAGAAACATTAAGCAATACATGTGTTTTGAAGGAGGAAGTGATTGAATGTGAAACAAATGCCTATAAATTTGCTAACTTGTGGATGAAATATATATCGTATGATTTGCATAAACTGAAGAAATTGTAATGTATCAGTGTTGAATAAAAATTAATGTCAAAATACACATCATGTCCCATAGAAATCTACTTGCATTGTTGTTAAACTGGGTCAGTTACTGTAGAAATATTAGGATTTGTATGCACCATTCACTGAATTTAGTTTTCAGTACTAAAAACCAATATGCATTTCAGGTGGATGTATATTTCTCAGAATAATCTTGTGAAAAGTTGATTATAAATTCACATACATGAATATGAATGAATTTAGGGAGTGTATAATAAGACCCATTTATCATATTTTGAAAAATCTTGAGAGTATATATATATATATATATATATATATATATATATATATATACTACATATGATTATATGTATATATATATATATATATATATATATATATATATATATATACACACTACATTTATATATGAACATGAATGAATTTAGAGGGTGTAAATAAGACACATATATTTCATATTTTGAAAAATCTGGAGAGTGTGTGTATGTGTGTGTGTGTGTGTGTGTATATATATATATCCACACAAACACAGATATTAAAAAGTAGCAATATATATGCCTATCAAAATTCACCATAAAATATATATCATCCACAGTTCCAAAAATATTCATTTTACTGAACATGGATTTATGATTAATGTTGTTCAACTAGGAAGCTCACCCATATATTGAATTTTCAGTTTCAACAGCGTTTAGGAGGAGTGATCTATTCTCACAATTTGTATATGCCAGGTCAGCCACCTCATAAGAATGTACATGTGGTACCAGGTAGGATACTATATGTGCATATACAAATACATGTGCTGAATAGGCTACAGGGAAAGAGAGACAGGAATTCACATATTTGATAACTTTAAAAAAATGGAGAACTACTTCAACAAAAAAATTAACTTGATTTATAACACCTACCTTATATAATGCAAAATACAACTCCAAATATAAACCATGCCTCCTCTGAACTGCTTGAATTTCTATTCTGTTTTAGTTATTTTTCTCCATCATATTAGGATAAGTAATCAGAATCTAGTACGGTATGGCTTAGTGTCAGGGATTTAGTATTTCGAATGGATAATTGGAAAATGAATCCAATGTGTATGCAAATATGTGCTACTCAAAAATCTTCCCAGTCTCATCCAGAACAATCTCTTGACATTACATTCACCCAAAGTAAGACCAAATTAGAGGAGAAGAGTAAGAAAATCTGTGAATGCATATCTGGAATGGAAAATGCTCAAAACTTCACCACCTTGAATGTGGTAAAGGAGTTTCTCAATGTAAGGGACAGGGTAAACACTCCACAAACTTGGAGCTCCGCTGGCCTAAGCACTTCTTGAGAAACTGCCTTTGAGGTTGGGCACTTGAAATATATGTTATTGTCAGGAGTTTTAGCTTCTTTTGTAGTGATACCATCAAAGCTGTGTCTACATCGATGTGACCTGGAGGACATGATTTCTTATATTCCAATGAACATGAGGCAACAGTGATGAATTCTCTCTTTGTAGGTAAACTGTGACTACTGGGGGCTAAGTGTCTCCACGTGTGGACTGTGAAGCCATTTGGTCATCCTCCACTTTTCATGGTGTTTCTTGCTGCCCCATTGGGAATTTGGTATTTGCTTCATGAAATACAAAAAGTTCAATTGGGACAAAGTGCTGGAGGGAGTTCTGTCACGTGTGTAGGATCAGGGTCTACAAGAGAATGCACCACCGAGGCTTCTATCACTCATAGCTCGCCCCCTTATAAACTGCAACCTGATTCTGAACATTACCCTGAAACCTCTCTGTATAACAAGATGCCTTTACATTGAAGGGTCTGTTGGCTGCACATGTCAGTCACAGGCCATTTGGAAGACAATGGCAGATACACGTGACCTCACCACAGATGTTTTATCACACACCTTCACACCACTCTAGGCTCTAGGCCCACTACTCAGCAGGCTCCAATTTACTGCCATCTCTGTTCTACACCATTTTCATGAAACCCAGTCAATCAAGGCTCTGTTTTTACACTCATGATCAGCAACAGGAGATCCAAAGTTTCTCCAGTGCCAGCTGGTCATGGGAATTTCCAAACATTTCATGGTATTTGTATCGCCATTTTTCAAGGATTTAGTTGGAGGAACTGTGGGTTTCAATTCTTTCAGGAACCATTAAATTATGAGGAAGCTCATTTCAATGAAAGCTCTGGAGAACTCTCACAGACAAGTCTTCCCAACGAGTGGCCAAAAGATCACATGAAGCCAGGCCCATTGAGGTCTAAAATGTGAGGTCCATGTGTGTTTTGACTCTCTACTATGGCTGCCAGGTCTTTCAGAATAAAATCCTGTGATATACTGTCTGATATTCCCAGTGGTCTGTGGAAAGCCAGCCTTGGCTTAGATCTCAGTTTCCATGGGCGACACTCATGCATGGCCTCCTAAAATCCCAACTCAATTCATGGCAACACTTCTCTGAGGTCAGTTCCAGAACTCAGCCTCTAAGAGAAATCACACCAGTGTTCAAGCCAATTGGACCCAGTCATCTCTTCCAACTGCCACACAAATGACCACAATTAAAACCAATACACTCCCAAATGGTCCTCATTGTCTTCCATATAGACAATCCTCATAACCTCTGGCTGGAGGGTTCCATGAGGGGTGCAGCCCACAACAGTGTCCAAAATAAGCTCCCTTTCCCCTCATTTGTGTAATGTCAGGGTGGCCTGGACACCCTTCCTGTTAAATAGGAGTGATCATATATTCCTGCCATTAATACTGCTCTGCTTCTCCAATTTGAGGCGTACTGATTTTGGGGTTTAGATTCTTAATGTGAATTGGAGACATGAGAAAGCCCAGGCACCTATTTGCTAGCTTCTGCAGGGCTTTGAATAACTCATTTAATCAAATGGATCCCTATGCTCACCAGATGAGGGTCAGGAACCTTACAGAGTAAGGCGAGAGACTTCATCCACAATGACTGCTCTTTTGGCCATTTTGGTTTTGGATGCACACATGGGATCTTTCTTTAGATCCATCAGGTGCTGAGAATCTAAGCCACAGCCTCACACAGAGCCAAGAGGCTGATTTAGACCCATCCCATTCCAAAGCAAATAAGCAAAGAGACACAGGTGATGCCCATTCATTTCCTTTTGAAAACTGTTTTCTTCAGGCTTCACAAAGGGGTGGCCTGAGGCAAAGACCTTCCTGATATTCAGGGCAACAGAACCATAGGTAAGCAAAAGGACCAAAGCAGGGTTTTCCCACTGACACTTTACTGGTCACACTGATATCTGAGTTTTCTGAGATGCTCGCCATTCCCTTCAGCTATCCAGTATATGGCCATGTCAGAGTTTGGAGGTGGTACATATTTTGGACACAAAACCATGAGCCTATTTTGGAGAGTGGCCAGAATTCAGAAAGAAAACTGGAACTTAGGAAGATAGCAGGTGTTGACCATCCATAAGGCAAGCCGGAGTCCACTCATAAATTGGGCAGGATGAATGCTGGGAAGCTTTCTACTAGACAGGACACATCCATTGATGCTTTCTTTTTTCTAATGTCTACAACCACAAACAGAGTGGGATACACAGACATAGAAACACTCACCTTGTAAAAAAATCACTAGAAGCAGTTGACTCCAAACCAAAAGAACTGCCTTTCCTACTTATTCTCACAACATTAGACAAAACCACAAACTCACACCCACACCCACAATGTCACCTCCGTCCCCCAAGTAGGTCTGTGACTATCCAGAATGTCCTCTGACAGGTGGGTTGTACTATGTTCCCTCAAAATGGCCTGTCTTGTCTCAAATCTGGTCTCAAGGCCAACTCTGTGAAGTTGTCAGAAGCCAGTTTTGAGCCACTACCTGCTTTCTCAGGAAAGGACCCTCTTTAGAGCTCTCCTGGCATTTGGCCATTTTCATATCAGTAGATACCAAGAAAGTCTGACTCTGTCTTTGGTAAATCCAAACAAGTGAGCACACTGGGACTGGGATTGAGACTGGCTCTGGGTGCCTGGCTTTTTGGATCCCACATTCAGAGAGTTCTATCCCCAAGGAAGTGAGTAGGTCACTTCCTTTAGGAACTGAATGAGGTCACTGCCTTGGCAACCACTTTGTCCAGTTTCTGCCAAAGGTCCCATGAGATGGAGGCTGCCCCTATGTCCTGTGACACTTTCAGAAGTTCGAATTGTATATCAACTATAGGCACCCAGGAACATTTCTCCACACAGTCCTGGTTTTGTCCATCTTCCCTACATTAATAAGAGAGTGGCTTATTCTGTCAGAACCCTTCATCCTGACCAGATTGTTTGCCATGGAAGATGACTTTTGCTCTCTCAGGTCCTTCATAGCTGCCTACATCTTCTCCAGGGATCATTTCTGCATGGACTTTTTAGGTTCTAAGAAGGTTGAAGATCCCCTACATTCCTGTATTGTAATACCAACTCTGTCCCTGCTGTTCTTTAAAATTAGATTGAGGGAACAGTGTATGTTTAGGAAAATAACGGGTTCGATTTGGGTTAAGAATCATTCTGTGGAATGAATAATTGTATTAGGAACCTGCGATATTTACAAGAATACAGGTGAAATAGAAGTATGAAAACAGAAATCTAGGTAAGACTGGAAGCCCAGAAAGGCATTGGGCCCTTGAGTGGGGTACTTAGCTTTGAATTACATTCTGCACAGGTGTCTCAGATAAATCAATATACAATGGCATAGGACATTGTACCTTGGATGATTGAATGTCAAAGGGAACATCCAGTCAAAAAGGGATAGTCGGTTGGATTAGGAAGACAGTCGGTAGGTTTAGAAAGAAGAGGGAGTATAGGACTGGGACCAAAAGTTCTTTAGCAATAGCTTTTCCGGTCGAGAGTGAATGTATATGTCAGCACATATGAAGAGTCAGTCATAATGATGAACTGGCAAAATATGTAGGAAAGCAGATATCAATAGAGACATTAGGAAATCAGGCAAAGTATAAAGTGAGTGATAGGATTAGACATTTTCAACAGGGTTGAGGTTGAATTTATAATCTTAGGAAGAAAGAAATATGTAGTGACCAATAGGATTGACATTTGAGAGCATTAGGCAACATGGACATGGTTTTATTAGTAATCCATGCTCACTTTCCATTTAGGCTTTGGTGAAAGGTTAATAAAATAGGTACTTGTCACTTCCTGTTTTTCTTTATGCTTAACAAAACACTGTTGAAATCTTGAGAACTGTTTGCTAATCTTGTTACCAGAATGTGCTGTCCTTAACTGCCAAACTGCAGATTGTACTCCCTCACCCGTTTGCTCGCAAACCGCCCACTCGCCCTGACCCATCAATAAAGTTCCCTCCCTGCTCTCTCCTAAGAAATCATTTAAGCTCTGCTTACGCTGTTCTCAGGGGTCTCTGTTCTATTCAAGTGAGCTCTGAGCCCCAGCATTCTGGACCCCCAATAAACCCTTTGCTATTGCAATTGACAGTCTCTTGGTGGTCTCTTTTTCTGATGCTTGCCTGACCTTTACATCTGGAGGCCCCAGCAAAATCCGACAGCGGCAAAAGAATGACCCCCAACAGGCTCCTCTCAGGGTAAGTAAGGCGCCTCTTTCTGATTTCAGGTTTCAGGTTAGGGCTTGGAAAAATTGCTATCATTGATGAGCATGAGCTCTCTCTGATGGTGGCTGACAGACGTGTCACACAGCCACAGGCCATGTCCCTGGGGGATGCCGAAGAGGACTCTGGAATTCGAGGAACAAAAGTCTCCTCGAGTCAGTGGTATTTTGTTTTGGATTCGGGATTGCCAGCCCATCAGGTTTTGCTGGCTACTCAGTCCTGGTCTCAGTATTGGATGTCCATTGCCTGTCTTTATTTTCTTGTCTTGTGTGTGTCGTGTGTCGTTGCTTTCACTGTGTATCTTTCAATATGGGACAGAGCACTTCAAGGCCTCTGTCCCTGACCCTTGATCACTCGACCAAAGTATGCTTAAGGGCTCAGAATCTTTCTTTTTCCGTAAAACACCGGACCTGGCAGACTCTCTGTGCCTCAGAATGACCCACCTTTGGAGTGGGATGGCCCCCAGAAGCATCTTTCTACTTCCCCCTAATTTGAAAAATCAGAGAAATCGCCTTTCACCTGGGGCCACAAAGCCATCCAGATCAACAACCATATATCTTAACTTGGCAGGATCTCTACAAATCTCCTGTTTCATGGGTGAAGTCTTTCCTTGTCTGTGCCCATGCTCCTACTCCTTTTCCCATGATTCTATCTCTCAAACCCTCTGCTCTTCCTCCTCCACCCTCTGTTCTCCCTGAGTCTCAAGACTCTACTGGAGTCTCCTCCCCCTCCTTATCCCTTGCCCTCGTCCACTAACCCCAACACCCTCTAAGTGATTCCTCTGCTGCTGACTCAGCCTCTCCACCATTGGAGGAAGCCAGGCAGGCCCAGCGCCCTCTAGATTACATCCCCGTGGAACACACAGCTCCTCCTTCCCTGGAGGAAGCTGGGCCGGCTAAAAGAACTCAAATAACTCGCTAGCGTTTTCACACCAGCCTACTTGGGATGACTGCCAACAACTCCTAGGGACTCTTCATGACAGAGGAACGAGAGAGAAACCTCCTGGAAGCTAGAAAAAAATACCCTCGGACCAGATGGGCGACCGACACAACTTCCGAACATAATAAAAGCCAGCTTCCCCTTGAACTGACCCAACTGGGACCCCAACACATTTGAAAGTAGGGAGCATCTGTCCACTGATTGCTGGGCTCTAATGGAGGGTTTCCAAGTGGCTGCTAGGCGACCAACTAATTTGACCAAAGTAAGAGAGATTATTCAAGGGCCTGATGAATCTCCCTCTATGTGTCTAGAGAGAATTATGGAGGCATATAGGAGATATATTCCTTTAGATCCTCAAGCAGAGGTGCCGGGGGGGGGGGGGCAGGTGACGAATAACTTGTGTACGTTGATATAGCAGGAGTGGAAGCCATTTATGTAGAATAAGAGCAGTATTTATACATTTTACACAGCTTATCTAATTAGCATAAAATAGATACAGCAGTCAACCAATTAGGAATCTCCACACTTAATGGCTCGCTTTTGTTACTTCACAAACCACTCCCTCTGGCATTTGGCCAGGCACCATCCAGACTTGTTTATAGACTTTAACATTTCTCTGGCAAAATAACAGGTGCCAATCTGACTTGTTTACAGACCTTAACATTTCCCACTTTTGTTTAATTTAAATAACGACCATAGTGTCTTTTACAGAAACACCATAAATAACCTGCTAGAAACAGAAAGGGAGGATACAAAATGTTACAATTTCAAGCTAATTGATGGCTCCATGCAAGAAGCCCTTGGAAAAATTATACCAGTAATGACACCATTAGCAAAAATACCGAGTTACAATTTGTTGTAGGTTACAGTTTGTTGTCTCAGTCCAGATAAAGCAGTGTCACAATAGATTAACTCACAGTCCAGGTATATCACAGTCCAGGTAAGTTTTGCAGGCAGCTAGCTTAAGTTGTAGCAGCAGAAATAGCAACAGTTCTGAGTCTCGTCGGGTTCTCAGCCGAAGTTTCCTCCAGCTCTCAGCAACACTGTAAATTCTTTCAACTTTGTTTTCACTGGCACTGGGACAAAGGCAGGAACTTCGAATGGCTGAAAAAAATTCTGTAGCATTTCACTAAGAAAACAACCTTCTGAACATTTTAGTACATTATCTCAAGGTTTTTTACATTTTAAATAAGCCTTAATAGTGCTTATTACTCATTAGCTTCCAGCTGTGGGAGAACCATTGTAGCTTAGTAATTCGCATTGAAAATGACCAAACATCAGGGACGCTGGTAGCATCTTCTGTGGCTGCAGCATCCCAGGCAGCCCCAGATGGCCCTGGGGAGTGTCCCGGACTCAAACTGCTTCAGGGCACAGGGAGAAAAAGCTTGCAAGACTATGCCTCCAGGTCAGGTCTAGATTTGGGCTCGCAGTGGCGATCTGCTCCCCCGGGCAGGGGGGCGGGGAAGAGCCCGCAACTGCCGCTTGGAAAATTCTTGCTGCGCCATGATCGGCTTGGGCAGGTGGCAGCCGCCTTGTCGTTTCACGCACTCTCCGGTATCGAAAAGTATTCAGTAATAGCTTTTTGCTGCAACTTTTTTCCTGATAATCCTTCTTCTTCTGAACTTTCTTTTTCTTTCTGACTAGAGTTTCTGGGCTTTTATCAACACATGCCCTATCTAGTCTTGGTTCCACTGGGGTGCCTTTTTCCCTTATCAATTTACTTCTCACCCCTTCCATATTTTCATCACAAAGACAATACAACATTTCAAGACAAAACAAGACACAAACATACTGCATCAATCTTCTCCATTTTCTAGAAATGGCCATTTTTCCTCTCGCCCTATCTGCCTAGGGACGAGCAGACTGCTCCCGTCCTATCTATGGATGGGCAGCTTTTTTCGTCACTTACCCCTGAGTGTCCCAGGGCTCCCTGTATGGGCCACCATCTGCCGGGGGTGGGGGGGTGACGAATAACTTGTGTATGTTGATACAGCAGCAGTGGAAGCCATTTATTGTAGAATAAGAGCAGTATTTATACATTTTACACAGCTTATCTAATTAGCATAAAATAGACACAGCAGTCAACCAATTAGGAATCTCCACACTTAATGGCTCGCTTTTGTTACTTCACAACCCACTCGCTCTGGCATTTGGCCAGGCGCCATCCAGACTTGTTTACAGACTTTAACATTTCTCTGGCAAAATAACAGGTGCCAATCTGACTTGTTTACAGACCTTAACACAGAGGATCAAAAGCATCTGTCAGGATGGCCTTCATTGGGCAAGCTGCCCTGGAGATTAAAAGAAAGTACAACGCTTAGATGGATTACAAGATATGACTTTGTGAAAATTAGTCAGAGAAGCCGAAAAAGTATACTATAAGAGAGAAACTGAGGAAGAGAAGGAACAAAGGAGGGAGAATGAACAGGAGCAAAGGGAGGATGAGAGAAACAAAAGACAGACTAAGGTATGGACTAAGGTCCTGGTCACAACAACAAATAGGCCAGAAATTAAGAAACAGCGAGATAGGAAGGGATACTTGGGCCCACGCCAAATGACACCCCTGGCCTCAGATCAATGTGGCTACTGTAAAGAAAAAGGACACTGGGCCAAAGAGTGCCCTAGAAAGGGACAGCCATGCCAGCCAGACATTCTGACTCTGGAGGATAACTAAGAAAGCCGGAGCTCAGATTACCTCTCCAAGCTCAGAGTAACTTTTGAAGTGGAGCGGACCCCAGTAAACTTTGAAGTGGATACTGGGGCAGTATTCTCTGCCCTTAAGGCCCCATTGCGCCCTCTATCCAATAAAAGGTCTCTAGTTCAAGGGGCTAACGGCATTAAATATCTGGCTTAGACAACTAAGAAGACCATGGAACTGGGGAAAGGAAAAATCCATCAATCCTTCGTAGTAATCCCAGAATGCCCGGCCCAATTGAGATCTGCTCACCAAGCTCCAGGCCAGAATAACTTTTAACCCTGAAGGCCCGTAAGTGAAATTTCTAAATCTTTCAGTAAAACTCCTATAGTCACGGCATTAACTATGTCAGTAGAAGATGAACATCAACTCTTCACACCCCCCCAAGACTGATAAAAAAGGCAAGCTATCCCAGAAATGGATAACAGATTACCCAGATGCCTGGGCAAAAAATGCTGGGTTACGCTTAGCCATGAAAAAAACTCCAATAACAGTGAAGTTAAATACCTCAGCCTCCCCATTCAATGTCAGAAAATATCCTCTGAGCAAAAAAGCTAAAGATGGGATAAGGCCCCATATTCAGAAAAATCTGGCCTTTGGGTCCTAAGACCCTGTCAATCGGCCTGGAACACTCCCCTGCTACCAGTAAAAAAGGCCAGGAACTGAGGACTATGCCCCATTCAAGACCTAAGAGAGATCAACAACAGAGTGCAGGACATTCACCCCATGGTACCTAATCCGTAAAATCTGCTTAGCACTCTGAACCCTGAGCAGAAATGGTATACTGTTCTGGACTTAAAATATGCTTTCTTTTGCTTGCCTCTGCATAAAGATAGTCAGTTGCTGTTTGCTTTCGAGTGGGTAGACCCAGAAACTGAAACATCTGGTCAACTAACTTGGACTAGACCCCAAAGGGGTTCAAAAATTCCCCCACTCTTTTTCATGAAGCAATCCACAGAGATCTCAACAACTTCAGAACTACACACCCCAAAGTCATCCTGCTTCAATATGTGGATGACCTGCTTCTGGCTGCCAACACCAAGGAAAACTGTGAGTCTGGGACCCAAACACTATTATATGAGCTTGCTCAACTCGGGTATAGAGCTTCTGCCAAAAAGGCCCAAATTTGCTAGCAAGAAGTAATCTTCCTGGGCTATTCCCTTAGGGGCGGTAAACGATGGATCACTGAGCCCAGAAAACAAAACGTTGTGCAGATACCACCCCCATTTAACAGAAGACAACTCAGAGAGTTTCTTGGGACTGCTGGCTTCTGCAGGTTATGGATACCTTGGGTTGCATCTTTAGCTGCTCTCTTATACCAGCTCTTAAAGGGAGATGCCCAATTCCAATGGACCCCTGAGCATCAGCAAGCTTCTGATAACATCTAAGGACACTGACCCTGAACTCCTCAACTTCACTGAGCCAAGCCTGCAATTTCAGAAAGCCCTACACTATGTTAAAAATGTACATCAACTCACTCACCTTGGTTCAAAGAAACTGCAGGCATTCCTGAAGGATGAAGAACAGAGTTTTCCACTAACCGACTCACAGCAAAAGGAAATAAATGAACGGCTAACAAAAGCCTGTCGGGTCTGTAAATTGGTTAATGCTTACCCTTCCAATCTTCCTGCAGGAAAGCACCTAAGAGGAACCAGACCGGGACAATTCTGGGAAGTGGACTTTACTGAAATTAAGCCAGCAAGGTATGGACTTAAATATCTCCTGGTCTTTGTAGATACATTTTCAGGATGGATTAAATCCTCTCCCCCTTCAAAATAAAGGTGCAAATGGTGGTCAAGAAGATCCTGAAAGATATTTTTCCAAGATACGCCCTGCCTAAGGTAATTGTGTCTGATAATGGACTGGCGTTCATGGACCATTTAAGTCAGCAGTTAGCCAGGACCCTGGGGATTAATTGGAAGTTACATTGTGCTTATAGACCACAGAGCTAAGGACAGGTAAAAAAATAAATAGAACCATTAAAGAGACCTTAAAGAAATTAAGCTTAGAGACCAGCATAAAAGATTGGACTATGCTCCTGCCTTATGCACTGTTTTATGCAATAAATACTCCCTCTGTTTCTTTGTGTAAGCTCACCCCCTGTGAAATTCTCTATGGTGCCCCTCCTCCAGTAAGGGACCTAACCCCAACTCTAAGTCCTAAGGATCCCTTCCACACCCCCTAGCTTTACAGACTTAAAACTCTTGAAAGAACTCAGAAATACCTGTGGAAACAGCTGGCCACTGCCTACCAACCTGAGGACGAGGGGACTCCACATCGAGATCAAGTAAGAGACTTCGTCTACATAAGAAGACATCAGGTGTCATCCCTGGAACCCCACTGGAAAGGATCATACCAGGTGCTACTTATAACACCTACAGTGGTAAAGGTAGACGGAATCACTTCCTGTATCCAGGACTCTCATCTCAAGCCTGTGCCCTGTCCAGACTCTGGCTGGAAACTGGAAAAGACTGGTTACCCTTTCAAATTGTGTATTTGCGATGTGTATAAGGCTATAGAGTCTCCCCTTGGCCACCAGTATTCCTAATACTCACCAGCCCATTCAACAGCGATGGCTGATCACTAATCCTACTAGAGAAGAAGTATGGTCTATCTCACACACAGCCCACTTAGGGAACTTGGGGCCATCTCTCCACCCAGACATTTGTCAGCTGGCTCTAGGTCTTATTGGGATATCCCTGATGAAGAGGATCCCACTAAAATTCCATTAAATCCCTTCCGTATTGTAGATAATGGAAACAAACATTATGGATGTAGGGACACGCTTGCCAGATGCAGGTTGGCTAGCCTAGAATACTATGTTTGCCCGGTGGACTATCAAAGCAACAAACAACCACTGCTGTGTGAAGGAAAAGCCGACATCTTCTGTAAGTCATGGGGATGTGGGCATACAGGGGCTGCCTGGTGGAACTCAAACTCCTCATCAAATTCAGTACACAGCATTGGCCATATTACCAATTAGATAACCAAAACTGATGGCCCACAGAGGGGACTCAAGATTTTCAAATTCTGCGTGACAGTTTTAACTTCGGCAAGTGCTCAAAAGGGTGGAAGGAAATTCCCCCATGTGGAGGCCTTTTCCCTTCTTTGCTCACATCCTGAACTATGCTTCTCCAATAGATCCTCACCCTCAGCCTTCTGCTCCACACTCTCTGCTGTCACTCCCACTGCAGCAAACTTATTTCTCCCCTACAATTAATAGATCAAAATCCAAACCTTCGCTTGTTCTCAGACGATTGACTCCTTGCTGAGGTAGCAGGTACTGAGGTACCCCTCCACCCACTCACTCCTCTCTTCTCCTGCCAGTGCCTGCACCAGGTCCCATCAGGTCCTCTTACCAGCAAATCCAAAGCTCATACCACCTAAGGAGCCCTCCGACCCCTATCCAAGATGTAATGGAAATGGCCTTTAAAGTTGCTTTGTCATCAATGAAAACAGGTTACTAAGAATTCAAAATCCCTCAAAGGCTTTTGGGGATACTCAATCCCGTCTTCCCCTCTGCTCTACCTGTTTTACTGCTCAAGTTTTTGTTGTTGGGAAATCCCAAACTTCTTTCGCATTATTCTTTTACATCTCTCCTTCCTCATTCTCGGATCCACAGAGATGCTCTCACCCCCCCCGCCTGCCCCATCTTCCCCCTCAGTGCCTGGCCCACAGAAAAGTCTTAACTGACTTTCTACAAAAGTCTTCACCATGGCTGACTTTAGAACTTTCAGCAAAAGAGTCCCTATAAAAGAGTTCAATGTAGATAAACTTCCTCTTTTCGTGTTGCCCTGTTCTACTTGGCCACTGGATGCAAAAATCAACACTCCTAACCTAGACACCCCCTTTCTAGTTTTTCACAAAATATGTGAGCAAGGCCTCTGGCCTTGAGCTGGGGCTTCAAATAGATGGCTACATTTCTAAGATAAAGAAATTACCAACTGGGCTCCATGGTAACAGCTGGCAGGGAGAAAAAAAAAGAGAAGAAAAAAGCTCTACCCCTCCCAGGTGTCTTTAAAAAGTTAACTTGCACAGAACAGAGGAAAATAAAACAGAAACAAAAACTGCTATTTGTGATTTTCTGCAGACTATGAACTTCTAAGCCCATTCCCTTACAAGTTGGGTACAATATTCTGAAACTACCTAAACATATGGTTCACAGGATTAATTGACTGCAACAGAAGCAATGGCCTCAAAATCGGTTTGCAACCAAATAGAACTGTTTCCCTGTCTTCAGTGCTATCTTAGGTGCCTTGCCTTGTTGTCCCTACAACAGTATAATTCTATATACTTAAACATTTTTCATGTTTTCATGAAATTGTCAACTTATGTGATTAATTATGTAACGGTGCAGATGTTTCCCAGAGTGCTCTATCATGACGCAGTTTCATTTAAAGATCAATTAAGGGGGCATACAACCCGGTTCCGCTGGGAACCTGTATCCCTCACTTTAGCCATCCTATTAGGAATAGAAGTTGCTACAGGATTGGGCACAGGAACCTCTGCCCTAGTCCCTGGGACACAACAAATGACCCAATTAGATGCAGCAATAGACCAAAACTTAAAAATATTAAAAATCTCCATCACAGTTTTACAGGAATCTTCAAACTCTCTCTCTCTCTGAAGTTGTTTTACAGAACAGGCCAGTGTTGGACCTCCTCTTCATGAAAGAAGGGGACCTTTGTGCTGCATTGAGGGAAGAATGTTGTTTTTATGCCGACCATACTGGAGTTGTGAAAAAATCTATGAGTAAATTAAGAAGACGCCTTGAAGAGTGTCAACAAAAGAGAGAGGCCCCAAAAGGGTGGTTTGAGTCTTGGTTCACACAGTCCCCCTGGTTAACCACGCTTTTATTAGCCCTGGCCGGTCCATTAATAATCCTCATATTATTGCTAACTGTAGGACCCTGTTTGCTCTACCGTGTAGTTTCGTTTCTCCAAGCTCAAATTGGACAAGTTAAACTTATGTTAATCAGAAAAAATATACCCCACTAGCAAACATAAAATATGACATCCCCCAATGAACAATTTTATGATTAAAAGTAACCAGAAGAAGTGGGAATGAAAGGTTAATAAAATAGGTACTTGTACTTCCTGTTTTTCTGTATGCTTAAAAAACACTGTTCAAATCTTGAGAACTGTTTTCTAATCTTGTTCCCAGAATGTGCTGTCCCCAACTGCCAAACTGCAGAATGCACTCCCTGACCCAGTTGTAAGCAAACTGCCCACTCGACCTGACCCATCAATCAACATCCCTCCCTGCCCTCTCCAAGGAAAGTAAATAAGCTCTGATAACCTGTTCTCAGGGCTCTCTGCTCTATTCAAGTGAGCTCTGAGCTTCAGCATGCTGGACCCGCAGTAAAATCTTTGGTGTTGCATGAGACAATCTCTTGCTGGTTTCTTCCTCTGACGCTCGCCCGACCTTTACATTGGTACAATCATAATTGCGATCTTTGCATTTTGTGTCCAGAATATTACTGTGATAAAATGTATATGTAGATCAGGTGACATGAGTATTTCTTCCAATATTTCTGGGAGCAATATTTTGAAGATGAGTAAATTTGTATTGGGGATACAAACAGGTGTTCCCTGTGTCTATGCATATAGAAATAATGCATGAATAGACCATACTGTGAATAAATAATGTAACCTGTTCCAACTTTAAATAATGCATTTAAATGATATCTGAAAATAAACAGGAAATCTTATATTGATATACATACATTAATTCCAACCAGTTATACATATAATGGTAATATTAGGGTTATGGATTATCATGAAGAGTGTGTGAGTTTTGCTTCAAAATAATTATGGAAATTGAAAATAATGTGTTTGGAAAGAAGTCTCATGAAAAGACCAGTCAAGAAAACTGGAGGAACACATGTGTTCTGAAGCAGAAAGTGATGGAAAATGAAACAAATGCCTATAAATTTGCTAACTTGTGGATGAAATATATATCCTATGATGTGCATAAATTGAAGAAATAGTAATGTACCAGTGTTGAATAAATATGAACGTCAAAATACATATTGTGTCCCATAGGAATCTACTTGCATTGATGTTAAACTGAGTCAGTTACTGTAGAAATATTAGTATTTGTATTCAAAAATCACTGAAGTTAGTTTTCAGTACTAGGAAACAAATATGTATTTCAGGTGGATGAATATTTCTGAGAATTATCTTTTGAGAAGTTGATTATAAAACAACGTACATGAATGTGATTGAATTTAGGGAGTGTATATAAGACATATATATTTCATATTTTGAAAAATCTGGAGAGTGAGTATATATATATATATATATATATATATATATATATATATATATATACATAAACACACACAAACAAAACACACACAGAGACATAAAAAACAGCAATATATATGCCAATCAAAATTCATCATGAAAATTATATCATCCACAGATGCAAAAATATTTCTTTTACTGAATATGGATTTATGTATAATGGTGTTCAACTAGCCAGCTCTCCAATAGGTTGAATTTTCAGTTCCAACACCGTTTATGAGGAGTGATCTCTTCTCACAATTTGTATCTGCCAAGTCATCCACCTCACAAGAATGTACGTGTGGTACCAGGTAGCATTGTATACGTGCATATAAATATACAGGTGCTGAATAGGCTACAGAAAAAGGGAGACAGAAATTCACATATTTGTAACTGTAATAACACATGGAGAAGTATTTCAACAAAAAATTGCCTATATATATAACTCCTACCCTATATAACGCAAAAAGCAAGTCCTACTATACACCATTCCTCTTCTGAACTTCTTCTATTTCTATTCTGTTTTGAATGGCCACCTGGGCCTATTTCTATTCTCTGTGGAAAGCCAACCTGGGCCTAGATCTCAGTTTTCAAGGGCGACTATCATGTGTGGACTCCTAAAATCCCAAAATACTGCATTTCCTACCTTTTCTCAGAACATGAGAAAAAACAAAAACCCACACCTACACCCACAAAGGCACCTCCTTCACCCAAGTAGGTCTGTGATAATCCGAATTGTCCTGTGACTGGTGGGCCATATTATGTTCCCCTGAAATGGCCTCTCCTGTCTCAGATCTGGACACCTTGGGCAACTCTGTGAAATTGTCAGGAGCCAGGTGTGAGCCACTACCTTCTTTCTCAGGAAAGACGCCTCTTCAGATCTTTCTTGGCATTTGGCCATCCTCATATCAGTAGGTACCATAAAAGACTGACTCTTTCCTTGCTAAATGCAAACAAGTGAGACCACTGGGACTGGGACTGGGACTGGCTCTGGGTGCATGACTTCCTGGATCCCAAGTTCAGAGAGTTCCATCACCAAGGATGTAAGGTGAGGTCACTTCCTTCAGAAACTGAATGAGGTCACCGCCTTGACAACCACTTTGTCCAAACAGTTGCTTCCAAGGGTCCCATGTTATGGAGGCTGCACATACTTCCTGTGACAATTTCACAAGTTACAATGGTATATTAACCAAAGGCACCCTGGAACTGCTCTCCCCAAAGGACTGGTTTGGTCCATCTTCTCTGCATTAAGAAGAGAGAGGCTGATTCAGACACATGTCTTCATCCTGACCAGGTTGTTTTCCATGGAAGATGACTTTTGCTATCTCAGGTCCTTCATAGATGCCTACATCTTCTACAGAGATCATTTCTGCATGGACTCTTGAGGTTCTCAGCAGGTGGAAGATACCCTACATTCCAGTATACTAAGACCAACTCTGTCCCTGCTCTTCTGTAAAGTTAGATTGAGGGTACAGTTTATGGTTAGGGTTGATAACATGTTCGATTTGGGATAGAAATCATTCTGCTGGATGAATAATGGTATAGGGAACATGCTATATTTATAAAAATATATAGTTGAAATATGTGTATGAAAACAGAAATCTAAGTAAAATTTGAAGCCCAGAAGGGCATTGGGCCCTTGATTGGGATACTTAGCATTGAATTGCGTTCTGCACACATGTCTTAAATAAATCGATATACAATGGCATAGGACTTTGTACCTTGGATGATTGAATGTAGAAGAAAACATCCACTCAAAAAGGGATAGTCTTCAGGTTTAGGAAGGAGAATGAGTACAGAATTTGAACCAAAAGTTCTTTAGCAATATCGTTTCAGTTAGAGAATGAATGTAAATGTCAGCAAATGTGAAGAGTCAGTCACAATGTTGAACTGGGGAAAATATGTAGGAAAGCAGATATCAATAAAGACATTAGGAATTCAGGCAAAGTATAAAGTGAGTGATAGGATTAGACATTTTCAACAGGGTTGAGGTTCAATATATAATCTTAGGAAGAAACAATTATGTATTGACCAAGAGGATTGACATTGAGAGCATTAGGCAACCTGGACATGGATGTTTTTAGTAATCCATGTTCACTTTCCATTTAGGCTTTGGTAAAATCATAAGTGTGGCCTTTGCATTTTGTGTCCAGAATATTACTGTGAAAAAACATATATGTAGATCAGGTGACATGCGTATTTCTTTCACCATTTCTGGGAGCAAAATTTTGAAGACGTATAAATTAGTATTGGGGGTACAAAGAGGTGTTCACTGTATCCATGAATATAGAGATAATGCATAAAAGACCATACTGCGAATTCATTATATACCTGGTTCCATTTAAATAATGGATTGAATTGATATCTGAAAATATATAAGAAATCTTATATTCATATACAATCATTCATTCCAACCAGTTATACATCTAATGGTTATATTAGCGTTATGGTTTATTATGAAGCGTGTGTGAGTTTTGCTTCAAAATTGATTATTGAAATCGAAAATAATGTGTTTGGAAAGAAGTCTCATGAAAATAATAGTCTGGAAACATGGAAGAATACATCTGTTCTGAAGCAGGAAGTGGTTGAAAGTGAAACAAATGCTTATAAATTTGGTAACTTGTGGATAAAATGTATAGCCTATGATGTGCTTAAACTGAAGAAATACTAATGTACCATTGTTGAATAAAAATGAACTTCAAAATTCACATCATTTCCCATAGGAATCTATTTGCATTGATGATAAACTTGGTCAGTTACTGTAGAAATATTAGGATTTGTTTGCACCATTCACTGAAGTTACCTTTCAGTACTAGGTAACATATATGTATTTCAGGTGGATGAATATTTCTGAGAATAATCTTGTGAAAAATTATAATAAATCTACATACATGAATATGAATTAATTTAGGTATTGTATAATATGACACATATATTTCATATTTTGAAAAATCTGAAGAGTGTGTGTGTGTCTGTGTGTGTGTGTGTATGACATTAAAAACTAGCAATATATATGCCAATCGAAATACATCATGAAATATATATCATCCATAGATCCAAAAATACTAATTTTACTGAACATGGATTTATGTATAATGCTGTTCAACTAGAATGCTCATCCATAATTTGAATTTTCAGTTCCAACAGCATTTATAAGGAGTGATCTCTTCTCACAATGTGTATCTGCCAATTCAGCCAGCTCACAAGAGGTAGGATTCTATATGTGCATATAAAAAAACATGTGCTGAATAGGCTACAGAGAAAGGGAGACAGGAATTCACATATTTATTAACTGTGAAAACACATGGAGAACTATTTCAACAAAAAATTGACTAGTTTTATAACTCCTACCATATATAATGCAAAAGGTAAGTCCAACTTGAAAATCTGTGAATACATATCCGGAATGAAATATGCTCAGGAGTTCACAACCTCGCAGTTCTTAGAGGTGTTTTCATAAGGACGGGACCGGGTAAACACTCCACAAACTTGGAGCTCTGCTGGCCTAAAGACTTCTTGAGAAAATGCCTCTGAGCTTGGGCACTTGAAATATATGTTGTTGTCAAGAGCTTTAGCTTCCTTTGTAGTGAGATCATCAAAGCTGTGTCTGCATCTATGTGACCTGGAGGACATGGTTTCTTATTTTCCAATGAACATGAGGCAGCAGTGCTAAATTCTCTCTTTGTAGGTAAACTGTGGTCACTGAGGGCTAAGTGTCTCCCTGTATAGACTGTGAAGCCATTAAGTTATCCTCCACTTTTCGTGGTGTTTCTTTCTGCTGCAAAGGGAGTTTGGTATTTGCTTCACTAAATACAATGAGTTCAATTGGGACACAGTGCTGGAGGAAGTTCGGTCACGTGTGGTGGGTCAGGGTCTGCAGGAGAATGCACCAACCAGGCATCTATCCCACAGACATTGCCCCCTTGACAATAGCCACCTGATTCTAAACATTGCCCTGAAACTTCTCCCTATAACAAGATGCTTTTATATATAAGGGACTCCAGGCTTCACCATGTCAGTAACAAGATATTTCGAAGCCAAAGGCAGATCCACATGGCCCCACCACAAATGTTTTATCACACACCTGCCCACCACTTCTCTAGGCACACTACTCAGCAGGCTCCAAATTACTGGCATCTCTGTTCTACACCATTTTCATGCAACCCAGTCAATCAAGGTACAGTCTGGTATACTCATGATCAGCAATAGGACATCCAAAGGTTCTCCAGTCATGGAAATTTCAAAAATTTCCTACTATTTATCTAGCCACTTTTCAAGAATATAGTTGGAGGCACTGTGGGTTTCAATTCTTTCAGGAACCATTAAATGGTGAGGAAGCTCGTTTCAATGAAAGCTCTGGAGAACTCTCACAGGCAAGGCTTCCCAAAGAGTGGCCAAAAGGTCACATGAATCCAGGCCCATGAGGTCTACAATGTGAGCTTCATGTGTGTTTTGATCTCAACTATGGCTGCCAAGTCATTAAGAATAAAATCTTGTGATATCCTGGCTGAGATTCCCAGTGCTCTGTGCAAATCCACCATGGGCCTAGATCTCAGTTTCCAAGAGCGACTCTCATGATTGTCCTCTTTACATCACACCACAATTCATAGAATACTTCTCTGAGGTCAGTTCCAGAACACAGTCTCTAAGAAGAATCACACCAGAGAACAAGCCCAGGTGAACCCAGGCATCTGTTTCAACCACCACACTAATTACCCCATTGAAATACAAAACACTCCCACATGATCCTCATCTACTTCCATATAGACACTCATCATAACCTCCGACTGGAGGTTTCCATGAAGGGCGCAGCCCAAGTCGGTGTCCAAAATAAGCTCCCTTGCCCCTCATTTTCCTAAAGTCAGCATGGACTGGACACCATTCCTGTGAACCAAGAGTGATCAAATAGGCCTGCCATTAATACTGCTCCACTTCTCCAATTCGAGGCCTACTTACTGTGAGGTTGAGATTCTTTATGTGAATTGGAGTCATGAGAATACCCAAGCATAATATGGGCTAGCCTCTGCAGGGATTTGAAGAACCCATTTGACCAAAAGGGTCCTTATTCTCACTTGATAGAGGTCAGGAACCTTACAGAGGAAGATGAGAGACTTCATCCACAATTACTGCTCTTTTGGCAATTTTGGTTTTGGATGCACACATGGGATAATTCTTTAAATCCATCTAGTGCTGAGAATCTAAGCCATAGCCTCACACAGGGACAAGAGCCTGATTCAGACACATCACTTTCCAAAGCAATTAAGCATAGAGCCACAGGTGATGCCCATTCATTTCCATGTGAAAAGTGTTTCTTCAGTCTTCACAAAGTGTTGGCCTGAGGTAGAGACCTTCATGACATTCAGGGCAACAGAACAGTAGGTAAGCCAAAGGCCCAAAACAGGGTTTCTCCTCTGAGACTTTACTGGTCACACTGATATTTGAGTTTTCTGAGATGCTCGCCATTCCCTTCAGCTATCCAGTACATTGCCATGTCACAGAGCTTGGATGTGGTATATATCTTGGACACAAAACCATGAGCCTCTTCTGGAGAGTCGCTAGAATTTAGGAAGAAAATGGGAATATAGGAAGATATCAGGTGTTGCCCATAGATAAGGAAAGCCACAGTGCATTCATATATTAAGCAGAATGAATGCTGGGAAGCATTCTACAAGAAAGGACACATCCGTTGATACATTCCCTTTTCTAATGTCTACAACCACAGACACAGTGGTATATTCAGACATAGGAACACTCGCCTTGTCAAAGGACTTACTAGAAACAGTTCACTCCAAACCAAACAAACCGCCTTTCCTATCTATTCTCAGTACATGAGACAATACCACAAACACACACCCACACCCACAAAGGAACCTCCTTCCCCCAAGTAGGTCTGTGATATCTGCAGTGTCCTCAAACTGGTGGGCCATAATATGTTCCCCTGAAAGGGCCTGTTCTGTCTCATATCTGGTCTCCTTGGCCAACTGTGTGAAGTTGTGAGGAGACAGTGTTGAGCCAATAACTGCTTTCTCAGGAAAGGCCCCTCTTCTGAGCATTCCTGGCATTTGGCCATCCACACATCAGTAGGTACTAAGAAAGACTGACTCTGTCCTTGGTAAATCCAAACAAGTGAGACCACTGGGACTGGAACTGGGACTGACTCTGTGTTCCTGGCTTCCTGGATTTCACATTCAGAGATTGCAATCACCAAGGGAGTGAGGTGAGGTCACTTTCTTCAGAAACTGAATGAGGTCACTGCATCAGCAACCAATTTGTCCTAAGAGTTGCTTCCAGAGTCCCAAGGAGGCTGCCTCTACTTCCTGTGACACTTTCACAAGTAAGAATGATATATCAACAATAGGCACCCAGGTAAAGCTCTCCACACATGCCTGGTTTGGTCCATCTTCTCTACATTAAGAAGAGAGAGGCTGATTCAGACATAACCCTGCATCCTGACCAAGTTGTTTGCCATGGAATAAGTCTTTAGCTCTCTCAGGTCCTTCACAGCTGACTATATCTTGTTCAGAGATCATTTCTGCATGGACCTTTGAGGTTCTCAGGAGGTCAAAGATCCTATACATTCCTGTATTGTAAGACCAACTCTGTTCATGCTCTTTTGTAAAGTTAGAATGAGGGAACAGTGTATGGTTTGGGTAAATAATATGTTCAATTTTGGTTAGGAATCATTCTACTGGATTAATAATAATATTGGCAACCTGTGATATGTATAAGAATATGGAGGTGAATTATATGTATGAAAACAAATCCAAGTAATATTTGAAGCCCAGAATGGCATTGGTCCCTTGATTGGGATACTTAGCTTTGAATTACCTTCTTCACAATGTCTCAGATAAATCGATATACAATGCCATAGGACCTTGTACCTTGGATGATTGAATGTTGAAGAGTAAATCGATTCAAAAAAGGATAGTCCATAGGAATAGGAAGATAGTCAGTAGGTTTATGAAGAAGAGTGAATATAGGATTTGGAACAATTATTCTTTAGCAATAGGGTTTCTGTTAGAGAGTGAATGTAAATGTCATCAAATGTGAAGAGTCAGTCACAAAAGTGAACTGGGAAAAATAAGTAGGAAAGCAGATATCAACAGAGACATTATGACATCAGGCAAAACAAAAAGTAAGTGATGGGATTAGACATTTTCACGAGGGTTGAGTTTGAAAATATAATCTTAGGATGAAACAAATATGTAGTCACCAATAGGATTGACATTTGAGAGCATTAGGCAAACTGGACATGGATGTTTTTAGTAATCCATGTTCACCTTCCTTTTAGGCTTTGATACAATCATAAGTGTGACCTTTGCGTTTTGTGCCCAGAATATTACTGTGATAAAATATTTATGTAGATCAGGTGACATGAGTGTTTCTTCCAACATTTCTGGGTGCAATATTTTGAAGATGTATAAATTAGTATTGGGGGTACAAATGGGTGTTCCCTGTGTCTATGAATATAGAGATAATTCATGAATAGACCATACAGTGAATAAATAATATAACTGGTTCCACATTAAATAATGGATTGAATTGATTTCTGAAAATATATAAGAAATATTTTATTGATATAGAATCATTCATTTCAACCAGTTATGCATCTAATGGTAATATTATGGTTAGCGTTTATTATGAAGGGTGTGGGAGTTTGCTTCAAAAGTGTTTATGGAAATCGAAAATAATGTGTTTAGAAAGAAGTCTCATGAAAAGACCAGTCAAGAAACATGGAGGTATACATTTGTTCTGAAGCTGGAAGTGAGTGAAAGTGAAACAAATGCCTGCAATTTTGCAAACTTGTGGATGGAATATATATTCTATGATGTGCATAAACTGAAGAAATATTAATGTACCAGATTTGAATAAAAATGAACATCAAAAATACACATTATGTGCCATAGGAATTTACTTGGTTTGATGTTAAACTGGTTCAGTTACTGTAGAAATATTAGGATTTATATGAACCCTTCACTGAAGTTAGTTTTCAGTACTAGGAAAAAATATGTATTTCTGGTGGATGAATATTTCTGATAATAATCTTGTGAAAAGGTGATTATAAATCCACATAAATGAATATGAATGAATTTAGGGACTGTATAATAAGACACATATATTTCATATTTTGAAAAATCTGGAGAGTATATATATATATATATATATATATATATATATATATACACACATACACAGACACACACACACACACACACAAACACACACACATACACACACACACATTAAAAAGTAGCAATATATATGCCAATCAAAATTCACCATGAAATATATATCATCCACATATTTATTTTATTTATTTTACTATACATGGATTTATATATACTGTTGTTGAATTAGGAAGTTCCCTCATAGTTTAAATTTTAAACCATGAGCCTATTCTGGAGAGCGGCCAGAATTCAGGAAAAAAACAGGAACGTAGATTGGTAGCAGATGATGCCCATCGATAAGGCAAGCCGCAGTCCATTCATGAATTGGGCAGGATGAATGCTGGGAAGAATTCTACTAGACAGGACACATTCATTGATGCATTCTCTTTTCTAATGTCCACAACCATGGACAAAGTGGCATACACACACATTGATACAGAAGCCTTGTAAAACGACTTTCTAGACACAGTCCAGTCCAAACCAAACAAATCGCCTTTTCTACATATTCTCAGAAAATGAGACAAAACCACAAACTCACACCCACACCCACAAAGGCACCAGCTTCCCCCAAGTAGCTGTGTGACTATATGGAGTGTCCTCTGATTGGTGGGCCATACAATGTTCCCCTGAAATGGCCTGTCCTGTCTCAGATCTTGTCTTCTTGGCCAACTCTTTGAGGTTATCAGTAGCCAGTGGTGAGCCACTACCTGTTTTCTCAAGAAAGGCACCTCTTCAGAGCTTTCCGGGCATTTGGCCATCCTCACTTCACTAGGTATCAAGAAAGACTCACTCTGTTTTTGGTAAATTCAAACAAGTGAGCACACTGAAACTGGGAATGAAAGTGGCTCTGGGTGCCTGGCTATCTGGATCCCAAGTTCAGAGAGTTCCATCAACAGGGAAGTGAGGTGAGGTCACTTCCTTCATGAAGTAATGAGGTCACTGCCTTGGCAACCAATTTGTCCTAACAGTTGCTTCCAAGAGTCCCATGAGATGGAGGTTGCCCCTACTTCCTGCAACTCTGTCACAAGTTACAATGGTATATCAACCATTGTCACCCAGGAACAGTTCTCCAGACAGGCCTGGTTGGTCCACCTTCTCTACATTGAGAAGAGAGAGGCTCATTCAGACGCATCCCTTCATCCTGACCAAGTTGTTTGTGATATAATATGACTTTTACTCCTTCAGGTCCTCCATAGCTGCCTACATCTTCTCCAGGGATCATTTCTGCATGGACCTTTGAGATTCTCAGCAGGTCGAAGATCCCCTACATTCCTGTATTGTAAGACCAACTCTGTGCCTGCTCTTCTGTAAAGTTAGAGTGAAGGAAAAGTGTATGGTTAGGGTTAATAACATGTTCAACTTGGGTTGGGAATCATTCTGCAAAATGAATAATGGTATTGGGAACCTGTGATATTTATAAGAATAATGAGGTGAAATATAAGTATGAAAACATAAATCTAGGTATGATTTGAAGCCCAGAAGGACATCGAGCCCTTCATGGGGATACTTAGCATTGAATTACATCTGCAGAGATGTCTCAGATAAATCGATATACAATTTGATAAGACCTTGAACCTTGGATGACAGAATGTAGCAGAGAACATCCAGTCAAACAGGGATAGTCGTTAGGATTAGGAAGATATTCGGTAGGTTTAGCAAGAAGAGTGAGTATAGGTTTTGGAAAAAAAAGTTCTGTAGCAACAGTTTTTCGGGGAGAGAGTCAGTGTAAAGTTCAGCACATGTAAAGAGTCAGTCACAATGATAAACTGGAAAATATATGTAGGAAATCAGATATCTATAGAGAAATTAGGAAATAAGGCAAAGTATAAAGTGAGAGATAGGATTAGACATTTTCACCAGGCTTGAGTTTGAATATATAATTTTAAAAAGAAATAGGTACCTAGTCACCAATAGGATTAATATTTGAGAGCATTAGGCAACCTGGACAAGGATGTTTTTAGTAATCCATGCTCACATTCCATTTAGGCTTTGGTATAATTAAAAATGTGAACTCTGAATTTTGTGTCCAGAATATTACTGTGATAACATGTATATGTAGATCAGGTGACATGAGTAAATCTTACACCATTTCTGGGAGCAATATTTTGAAGATGTATAAATTAGTATTGTCGGTACAAAGAGGTATAGACTGTGTCTATGAATATACAGATAATCCATGAATAGACCATACTTTGAATAAATAATATAACTGGTTCCAACTTTAAATAATGGATTGAATTGATATCAGAAAATATACAGTAATTCTTAAATTGATATACCTACATTTATTCCAACCAGTTATACATCTAATGGTAATATTAGTGTTATGGTTTATCATGAATGGTGTGTGAGTTTGCTTCAAAAGTGATTATGGAAACCGAAAATAATGTATTTGGAAAGAGTCTCATGAATAACGAGTCAAGAAACATGGAGAAATGCATGTGTTCAGAAACAGGAAGTGATTGAATGTGAAACAAATGCCTATAAACTTGTGAACTTGAGGATTAAATATATATCCTATGATGTGCATAAACTGAGGAAATTTTAATCTACCAGTGTTGAATAAAAATGAACTTCAAAATACACATCATATCCCATAGGAATCTACTTGCATTGATGTTAAACTGGGTCAGTTACATTAGAAATATTAGGATTTCTATGCACCATTCACTGAAGTTAGTTTTCAGTACTAGGAAACAAATATGTATTTCAGGTGGATAAAACTTTCTGAGAATAATCTTGTTGAAAGTTGAATATACATCCACATACATGAACAATAATGAATTTAGGAAGTGAATATAAGACACATATGTTTCTTATTTTGTGAAATCTTTAGAGTGTATATCTATATCTATATCTATCTATCTATCTATCTATCTATATATACACACACACACACACACACACACACACACACACACACACACAAAACACACACAGAGACATTAAAAATAGCAATATATATGCCAAACAAAATTCATCATAAAATATATATAATCCACAGATGCAAAATATTTATTTTACTGAACATGGCTTTATGTATAATGTTGTTCAAATAGGAAGCTCATACATAGGTGTAATTTTCAGTTCCAACAGCATTTATGAGGAGTGATCTCTTCTCACAATTTGTATCTGCTAATTCAGCCACCTCACAAGAGCTAAGATTCTATATGTGCATATAAAAATACATGTGCTGAATAGGCTACAGAGAAAGCGAGACACAAATTCACACATTTGTTAACTTTAAAAACACATGGAGAACTATTTCAACAAATAATTGACTAGATATATAACTCCTAACCAATATCATGCAAAGTGTCAGTCCATCTATACATATTGCCTCTTATGACCTGCTTGTATTTCTATTCTGTTTGGGTTATTTTTCTCTATCATATTAGGATTTCTAGTCAATGTCTAGTAGGTATGGATTAGGGTCAGAGATTCAGTATTTCGAATGGAAAATTGGAAAATGAATCCAATGTGTATGCAAATATGTGCTACACAAAAATCTTCCCACTCTCATCCAGAAAAATGGCTTGACATTGCCTTCGACCCAACTAAGACACAATTACAGGAGAAGAGTTAGAAAATCTGTGAATACATATCTTGAATGGAAAATGCTCATGAGTTCACAACCTTGGAGGTGGAAGATGTGTTCTGAAAGTAAGGGACAGGGTAAACACTCCACAAACATGAATCTCTGCTTGCCTAAAGACTTCTTAAGTACCTGCCTCTGAGGTTGGGCACTTGAAATATATGTTGTTGTCAGGAGCTTTAGCTTCCTTTGTAGTGAGACCATCAAAGCTGCTTCTGCATCTATCTGACCTGGAGGACATGGTTTCTTATTTTTTAATGAACATGAGGCAGCAGAGCTGAATTCTCTCTTAGTAGAGAAACTGTGGCCACTGGTACTAACTGTCTCCCCGTGTGGACTGTGAAACCATTTGGTCATCCTCCACTTTTCGTGGTATTTTTTGCAGCTGCTCTGGGAGTTTTGTATTTGCTTCACAAAATACAACGTATTCAAAGGGACACAGTTCTGGAGGGTGATCTGTCAGGTGTGCTGCATCAGGGTCTGCAGGAGAATGCATCAACCAGGCTTCTATCACACAATCCTTGCCCCCTTGACCATAGCAACGTGATTCTGAAGGTTAAGAATTATGAATTATATATACATACATATATATATATATATATATATATATATATATATATATATATATATATATATATATATAAAGTGATTATAGAAATCTAAAATAATGTGTTTGGAAAGAAGTCTCATGAAAAGACCAGTCAAGAAACATGGAGGAATAAATGTGTTCTAAAGCAGGAAGTGATTGAAAGTGAAAGAAATGCATATAAATTTCTGAACTTGTGGATGAAATATATATCCTATGATGTGCAAAAACTGAAGAAATAGTAATGTACCAGTGTTGATTAAAGTGAACGTCAAAGTACACACGTGTCCCATAGGAATCTACTGCATTGATGTTAAACTGGGTCAGTTACTATAGAAATATTAGAATTTCTATGCACAATTCACTGAAGTAATTTTTGAGTTCAAGGAAACAAATATGTATTTCAGGTGGATAAATATTTCTTAGAATTATCTTGTGAAAAGTTGATTATAAATCCACATACATGAATATTAATGAATTTAGGTAGTGTATAAAAGACTCATATATTTCACATTTTGAACAATTCGGAGAGTGTGTGTATATATATATATATATATATATATATATATATATATATATATATATGAATACACACACAAAAAAAAAAACACACAACACACACAGGGAAATTAAAAAGTAGCAATATATATACCAAAAAAAATTCATCATGAAATATATATCATCCACAGATCCAAAAATATTCATTTTACTGAACATGGATTTATGTATAATGTTGTTCTACTAGGATGCTCACATATAGGTTGAATTTTCATTTCCAACAGCATTTAGGTGGAGTGATTTCTTCCCACAAATTGTATCTGCCATGTCAGCCACCTCACAAAAATGTAAGTCTTATAACAGGTAGGTTTCTACATGTGCATAAAAAAATACATGTGCTGAAAACGCTACAGAGAAAGGGAGACAGGAATTCATATATTTGTTTACTTTAAGAACACATGGTGAACTTTTTCAACAAAAAAATGACTAGATTTGTAACTCTCACCATATATAATGCAAAAGGCAATACAAACTATACACCATGCCTACAGTGAAATGCTTGTATTTCTATTCTGTTTGGGTTATTTTTCTCCATCATATTAGGATTAGTAGTCATAGTCTAGTAGGGTATGGTTAGGGTGAGGGAGGAAACGGTTTCTTATTTTCCAATGAACATGAGGCAGCAGTGCTGAATTCTCTTTGTATGTAAACTGTGGCTTCTGAGGGCTCAGTGTCTACTCATGTGGACTGTGAAGCCATTTGGTCATTCTCCATTTTTCATAGTGTTTCCTGCTGCTTCACTGGGAGTTTGGTATTTGCTTCACGAAATACAAGGTGTTCAACTGGGAAAGAGTGCTGGAGGGAGTTATGTCACGTGTGGTGGGTCATTGTCTGCAGGAGAATGCAACAACCATGCTTCTATCCCACATAGTTTGCCCGCTTGACCATAGCACTTGATTCTGAACATTGCTCTGAAACCTCTGCATATAACAAGATGCCTTTACATATAAGGGTCTGTTGGTAGCACCATGTCAGTCACAAGCCATTTGGAAGACAATGACAGATCCAGATTGCCACACCACAGATGTTTTGTCACACACCTGCACACCACAGCTCTAGGCCCACTACTCAGTAGGCTCCAACTTACTGGCATCTCTGTTCTACACCATTTTCATGAAACCCAGTCAACCAAGGCTGTCTGATATACTCATGATCAGCAACAGGAGATCCAAAGTTCTCCAGTGCCATCTGGTAATGGGAATTTCAAAAATTTCATGGTATTTATCTAGCCATTTTTCATGGATGATGTTGGAAGCCCTGTGGGTTTCAATTCATTCAGGAACCATTAAATGGTGAGGAATCTCATTTCAATGAAAACTCTACAGAACTCTTACAAGCAAGGTTTCCCAAAGAGTGGCCAAAAGGTCACATGAAGCCAGGAACATTGAGGTCTAAATGTGAGATCCATGTGTGTCTTGACTCTCAACTATGGCTGCCAATTATTTAAGAATAAAATCATGTGATATCCTGGCTGAGATACCCAGTGCTCTGTGGAGAGCCACCCTGGGCCTATTTCTCAATTTTGAAGGATTCCTCTCATGCGTGGCCTCCTAAAATCCCAACACAATTCATGGCAATACTTCTATGAGGTCACTTCCAGAACTCAGTCTCTAAGGGCAATCACACCAGAGTTCAAGCTCAGGTGGACTCAGTCATCTCTTGCAACCACCACACAAATGTCCACAATTAAAACCAAAATACTCCCACATGGCTCTCATCTTCTTCCATATAGACACTTCTCATTACCTCTGGCTGGAGTTTTCCATGAGGGGCACAGCCCTAGACAGTTTCCAAAATGACCTCCCTTGCCCCTCTTTTGCCTAAAGTTAGGGTTGCCTGGACACCCTTCCTGTAAACCAGGAGTGATCAAATAGGCCTGCCATTAATAATACTATGTTTCTCCAATTTGAGCTCTTCTGATTGTTGGGTTTAGATTCTTTATGTGAATTGGAGTCATGAGCTTTGATTCTTTATGTGAATTGGAGTCATGGGCTTTGAAAAACTCATTTGACCCAATGGATCCCTATTCTCACTTGATGGAGGTCAGGAACTTTACAGAAGAAGGCTAGAGACTTCATTGACAATTACAGCAATTTTGGCAATTTTGGTTTTGGATTCACACATTGGATCTTTCTTTAGATCAATCAGGTGCTGGGAATCTAAGCCACAGCCTCACATAGGGCCAAGAGGATGATTCAGACACATCCCTTTCCAAAGCAATTAAGCAAAGAGCCACAGGTGATGCCCATTCATTTCCATTAAAAACTGTTTTCTTCAGGCTTCATAAAGGTGTGGCCTAAGGTAAAGACCTTCCTGACATTCAGGGAAAGAGAAGAATAGGTAAGCAAAAGGCCAAAAGCAGGGTTTCTCCACTGAGACTTTCATGGTCACACTGATATCTGAGTTTTCTGAGATGCTGGCCATTCCTTTCAGGTATCAAGTAAATGGCCATGTCAAAGAGCTTGGAGGTGGTACATATCTTGGACATAAAACCATGAGCCTATTCTGGAGAGTTCCCAGAATTCAGGAAGAAAACAGGAACTTAAGAAGATATTAGGTGTTGCCCATTCTTAAGACAAGCCAGAGTCCATTCATAAATTGGGCAGGATGAATGCTGGGGAGCTTTCTACTAGACAGGGCACATCCATTGATGCATTCTCTTTTCTACTGTCCACATCAACGGACACAATGGGATACACAGACATAGAAAAATTTGCCTTGTCAAATGACTTACTAGATCAGTCAACTCCAAAACAAACAAATTGCCTTCGCTACCTATTCTCAGAACATGAGAGAAAACCACAAATCCACACGCACACCCACAAAGGCACCTCCTTCTCTCAAGTAGTTCTGTGACTATCCGCAGTGTCCTCTGACTGGTGGGCCATACTATGTTCTCAGATCTGGACTTCTTGGCCAAATCTGTGATGTTGTCAGGAGCCAGCGGTGAGCCACTACCTGCTTTCTCAGGATAGGCCCCTCTTCAGAGCTTTCCTGGTATTTGGCCATCATCACATCTGTAATTACCAAAAAGAATGACTCTGTCCTTGGAAAATCGAAACAAGTGAGACCACTGGGACTGGGACTGGAACTGGCTTTGGTGCTTGGCTTCCTGGATCCCAAGTTCAGAGTCTTCAAACACCAAAGAAGTGAGGTGATGTCACTTCCTTCAGGAACTCAATGAGGTCACTGCCTTGGCAACCAATTTGTCCTAACAGTTGCTTCCAAGGGTCCCATGAGATGGAGGCTGCCGCTACTTCCTGTGACACATTCACAAGTTAGAATGGTATATCAACCATAGGAACCCGGGAACAGCTCTCCACACAGGCCTGGTTTGGTACATCTTCTCTACATTAAGAAGAGAGAGGCTGATTCAGACACAAACCTTTGTCCTGACCAGGTTGTTTGCCATGGAAAATGACTTTTGCTTTCTCAGGTCCTTCATAGCTGCCTACATCTTCTCCAGGGATCATTTCTGCATGGACCTTTGAGATTCTCAGCAGGTGGAAGATCCCCTACATTCCTGTATTTAAGACCAACTTTGTCGCTTCTCTTCTGTAAAGTTAGATTGAGGGAAAAGTGTATGGTTATGGTTAATAACATGTTCAAATTGGTTTAGGGATCATTCTGCTGGATGAATAATGGTATTTTGAAACTGTGATATTTCCAATAATATAGAGGTGAAATATAAGTTTGAAAACAGAAATCTAGGTAAGATTTGAAGCCCAAAAGGGCATTTTGCCCTTGATTGGAACACTTAGCTTTGAATTACGTTCTGCAAAGATGTCTCAGCTAAATCGATAATCACTGGCATAGGACCTTGTACCTTGTATGATTGAATGTCGAAGAGAACATCCACTCAAACAGGGACAGTGGGTAGGATTAGGAAGATAGTCGGTAGGTTTTGGAAGTAGAGTGAGTATACTATTTGGACAAATTGTTCTTTAGCAATAGGATTTCGGGTAGAGAGTGCTTGTAAATGTCACCACATGTTAAGAGTCAGTCACAATGATGAAGTGGGGAAAATAGGTAGGAAAACATCTATCAATAGAGACATTACAAAATCAGGCAAATTATAATTTAAGTGAAAGGATTAGGCATTATCAACAGGGTTGAGGTTGAATATATAATCTTAGGAAGAAACAAATAAATAGTCACCAATAGGATTGCCATTTGAGACCATTTGGCAACCTGGACATGGATGTTTTTAGTAATCCATGCTCACTTTCCATTTAGGCTTTGGTACAATCATAAGTGTAAACTTTTCATTTTGTGTCCAGAATATTACTGTGATAAAATGTATATGGAGATCAGGTGAAATGAATATTTCTTCCACCATTTCTGGGAGCAATACTTTGAAGACGTGTAAATTAGTATTTTGGGTACAAAGAGGTGTACCATGTGTCTATGAATATAGACATAATGCATGAATAGACCATACTGTGAATAAATAATATAACAGGTTCCACTTTAAATAATGTATTGAATTGATATCTAAAAATATATAAGAAATCTTATATAGATATACAATCATTCATTCCAACCAGTTATATATCTAATGGTAATATTAGGGTGATGGTTATCATGTGTGATAAGTGTGTGAGTTTTGCTTCAAAAGTGATGATGGAAATCGAAAATAATGTGTTTGGAAAGAAGTCTCATGAAAAGACCAGTCAAGAATCATGAAGGATTACATGTGTTCTGAAGCAGGAATTGATTTTATGTGAAACAGATGCCTATATATTTGCTAAATTTGGAAGAAATATACATCCTATCATGTGCATAAACTGAGGAAATAGTAATGTACCAGTGTTGAATAAAAATGAAAGTCAAAATACACATCATGTCCCATAGAAATCTACTTGCATTGATGTGAAACTGGGTCAGTTTTGGTAGAAATATTAGGATTTGAATGCACCATTTACTGAAGATAGTTTTCTGTACTAGCAAACAAATATGTATTTCAGGTGGATGAATATTTCTGAGAATAATATTGTAAAAGATGATTATAAATCCACATACATGAATATGAATGAATTTAGGGAGTGTATAATAAGACACATGTATTTCATATATTTCATATTTGAAAAATCTGGAGAGTGTATATATATATATATATATATATATATATATATATACACACACACACACACACACACACACAGACATTAAAAATTAGCAATATATATGCCAATAATTCATCATGAAATATATATCATCCACAGACCCTAAAATAATCATTTTACTGAACATGGATTTATGTATAATGTTGTTCAACTAGGAGGCTAACACATAGGTTGAATTTTCAGTTCCAACAGCTTTCAGGAGGAGTGATCTCTTCTCACAATTTGTATTTGCCAAGTCAGTCACCTCTCAAAAACGTACGTGTGATACCAGGTACGATTCTATATGTGCATATATAAATACATGTGCTGAATAGGCTACAGAGAAATGGAGAAAGGAATTCACACAGTTGTTAACGTTAAAACACATGGAGAACTATTTCAATTAAAAATTAACTAGATTTATAACACCTACCCTTTATCATGCAAAAGTCATGTCCAAATATACACCATGCCTCATTTGAACTGCTTGTATTTCTATTCAGTTTGGGTTATTTTTCTCCATCATATTATGATTAGTAGTCATAGTCTAATAGGGTATCAGTTAGTGTCAGGGATTCAGTATTTCGAAAGGAAAATTGGAAAATGAATCCAATGTGTATGCAAATATATGCTACACAAAATATCTTCCACTCTCATCCAGAATATTGACTTGAAATTACCTTCCCCCCAAGAGAGACATAAAGAGAGGAGAAGAGTTAGAAAATCTGTGAATACATATTTGGAAAGGAAAATGCTCAGGAGTTCAAACCTTGGAGGTGGTAAAGGATTTTCCAAAAGTAAGGAACAGGGTAAACACTCCACAAACATGGAGCTCTGCTGTCCTGAAGACTTCTTGAGAAACTGCCTCTGAGTTTGGGCACTTGAAAAATATACTGTTGTCAGGAACTTTAGCTTCCTTTCTAGTGGCAGCATCAAACCTGGGTCTGCATGTATGTGACCTGGAAGACATGGTTTCTTATTTTCCAATGAACATGAGGCAGCAGTGCTTAATTCTATCTTTGTAGATAAACTGTGGCCACTGGGGGCTAAGTGTCTCCCCGTGTGGACAGTAAAGCCATTTTGTCATCCTCCACTTTTTGTGGTGTTTCTTGCTGCTGCACTTGGATTTTGGTATTTGCTTCATTAAATACAAGGAGTTAAACTGGGACACAGTGCTGTAGAGAGTTCTGCCATGTGTGGTGGGTCAGGGTCTGCAGGAGAATGCACAAACCAGGCTTCTATCCCACATAACTTGCCACCTTGTCCATAGCAACCTGATTTTTAGCATTGACCTGAAACTTCTCCATATAACAAGATGTCTTTACATACAAGGGTCTGCTGGCTGCACCATGTCAGTTAGAAGCCATTTGGAAGACAATGGCAGATCCACATGGCTCCAACACAGATGGTTTATCAAAAACTTGCACACCACTGCTCTATGCCCAGTATTCAAGAGGCTCCAACTTACTGGCATCTCTGTTCTACACTATTTTCATGAAACCCAGTCAATCAACGAACTGTCTGGTAAACTCATGATGAGCAAGACAACATCCAAAGGTTCTCCAGTGCCACCTGGTTATGGGAATTTCAAAAATTTCATGGTATTTATCTAGCCATTTTTCAAGGATGAAGTTGGAGGCACTGTGGGTTTCAATTCATTCAGGAAACATTAAATGGTGAGGAAGCTCATTTCATTGCATGTTCTGGAGAACTCTTACAGGCAAGTCTTCCAAAAGAGTGGCCAAAAGGTCACATGTAGTCAAGCCCATTGAGGTCTACAATGTGAGGTCCAAGTGTGTTTTGACTCTCAACTATGGCTGCCAGGTCTTTCAGAATAAAATCCTGTGATATCCTGGCTGAGATTCCCAGTGCTCTGTGGAAAGCCACCCTTGGCCTAGATCTCAGTTTCCAAGGGCGACTCTCATGGGTGGCCTCCTAAAATCCCAATACAATTCATTGCAATACGTCTTTGAGGTCAGTTCCAGAACTCAGTCTCTAACGGGAATCACACCAGAGTTCAAGCCATGGTGGACCCAGTCATCTCATCCAACCGCCACACAAATGACCACAAGTAATTCCAAAACACTCCCACATGTCCCTCATCTTCTTCCATATAGACACTCATCATAACCTCTGCCTGGAGGTTTCCATGAGGGGCGCAACCCAAGACAGTGTCCAAAATAAGCTCCATTGCCTCTCATTTGCCTAAAGTTTTGGTGGCCTGGACACCCTTCCTGTCATCCAGGAATGATCAAAGAGGCCTGCCCTTAATTGTGTCCCACTTCTCCATTTTAAGGCCTAATGATTGTCGGGTACAGATTCTTTATGTGAATTGGAGTCATGTGAAAACCCAAACACCATTGGCCTAGCTTCTGCAGGGGTTTGAAGAAATTATTTGATCCAAAGGATCCCTATTCTCACTTGATGGATGTCAGGCATCTAACAGAGGAAGGCAAGAAACTTCATCCACAATGACTGCTCTATTTGCCCTTTTGGTTTTGAATTCACACAAGGGATCTTTTTTAGATCTATCAGGTGCTGATAAACTAAGCCACATCCTCACACAGGGCCAAGAGGCTGAACCAGATCCCTTTCCACAGCAATTAAGACAAGATCCACAGGTGATGCCCATTCATTTCCATTTGAAAACTATTTTCTTCAGGCTTCACAAAGGGTTGACCTGAGGCAAAGACCTTCCTGACATTCAGAGTAACAGAACCTTAGGTAAGCAAATGGCCCAAAGCAGGGTTTCTCCAGTGAGACTTTCCTGGTCACACTTATATCTCAGTTTTCGAGATGGTCCCTTTCCCATCAGCTATCTAGTACATGGCCATGTCACAGAGTTTGGAGGTGGTACATATCCTAGACACAAAACCATGAGCATATTCTGGAGAGTGGCCAGAATTCGGGAAGAAAATAAGACATATATATTAGTATTGGGGGTACAATTATTTGTACCCTGTGTCTATGAATATAGAGACAATGTACGAATAGACCACATTGTGAATAAAAAATATAACTGGTTCCAACTTTAAATAATGGATTGAATTGATATCTGAATATATACAGGAAATCTTATATTGATATACAATCATTCATTCCTACCAGTTATACTTCCAATGGTAATAATAGTGTTATGGTTTATCATGAAGAGTGTGTGAGTTTTGCTTCAAAAGTGATTATGGAAATCTGAAATAAAGTGTTTGGAAAGAAGTCTCATGAAAAGACTAGTCAACAGACCTGGAGGAATACATGTGTTCTGAAGAAGGAAGTGATTGAAAGTGAAACATATGCCTATTAATTTCTGAACTTTTGGATGAAATATATATAATATGATATACATAAACTGAAGAAATAGTAATCTACCAGTGTTGAATAAAAATGAACGTCATAATACACATAATGTCCCATAGGAATCTATTTGCATTGATGTTAAACTGGTTCAGTTACTGTAGAAATGTTAGGATTTGTATGCACCATTCACTGAAGTTAGATTTCAGTACTAGGAAACAAATATGTATTTCAGGTGGTGAATATTTCTGAAAATAATCTTGTGAAAAGTTGATTTTAAATCCACATACATGAACATGAATGAATTTAGGGAGTGTAAATAAAACACATATATTTCATATTTTGAAAAATCTGGAGAATATATATATTTATGTATATATAAACATACACAAAACAAACACACAGAAATTAAAAAGTAGCAATATATTTGCCAATCCAAATTCATCATGAAATATATATCATCAACCGATGCAAAAATATTTATTTCACTGACCATTGATTTAGATATAATGCTGTTCTACTAGGAAGCTCACCCATAGGTTGAATTCTCAGTTCCAACAGCGTTAATGAGCAGTGCTCTCTTCTCAGAATTTGTATCTGCCAAGTCATCCACTTCACAAAAATATAAGTGTGATATTAGGAAGGATTCTGTAGGTGCATATAAAAATACATGTGCTGAATAGGCTAAGAGAATGGGAGTCATTAATTCACATATTTCTTAACTTTAACAACATTTGGAGAACTATTTCAATTAAAAATTGACTAGATTATAACACCTACCCTTTATCATGCAAAAGGCAAGTCCAAATATACACCATGCCTCCACTGAACTGCTTGTGTTTCAATTCAGTTTGGGTTATTTTTTTCCATCATATAAGAATTAGGAGTCAGATTCTAGTAGGGTATGTGTTAGTGTCAGGGATTCAGTATTTTGAATGTAAAATCGGAAAATGAATCTAATGTGTATTCAAATATGTGTTACACAAAAATCTTCCAACTCTCATTTAGAACAATGCCTTCACATTACCTTCGCACCAAGTGAGACACAATTACAGGAGAAGAGTTAGAAAATATGTGAATACATATCTGGAATGGAAAATGCTCAGTAGTTCACAACCTTGGAGGTGGTAGAGGAGTTTCCAAAAGTAAGGGATAGGGTAAAAACTCCACAAACATAGAGCTCCTCCGGCCTAAAGACTTCTGGAGAAACTGCCTTTGAGGTTGGGCACTTGAAAAAAATGTTGTTTTCATTAGCTTTAGCTTCCTTTCTAGTGAGACCAGCAAACCTGGGTCTGCATCTATGTGACCTGGAAGACATTGTCTCTTATTTTCAAATGAACATGAGGCAACAGTGCTGAATTCTCTCTTTGTAGGTAAACTGTGGCCCCTGGGGGTTAAGTGTCTCCCCGTGTGGACTGTGAAGCTATTTGGTTATCCTCCACTTTTCATGGTGTTTCTTCACATGCAGTGGGAGTTTTGTATTTGCTTCACAAAATACAATGAGTTCATCAGGGACACAGTGTTGCAGCGATTTCTCACATGTTTGTTGGGTCAGGGACTGCAGGAGAATGCACCAACCAGGCTTCTATCCCACATAGCTTGTCCCCTTTACCATAGCTTTCTGATTCTGAACATTGCTCTGAACCCTCTCCATATAACAAGATGCCTTTACATACAAGGGTCTGCTGGCTGCACCATGTCAGACACAAGACATTCAGAAGCCAATGGAAGATCCACATGACCCACCACAGAAGTTTTAGCACGCACCTGCACACCACTGCTCTAGGCCCACTACTCAGCAGCAATCAACTTACTAGCATCTCTCTTCTACAACATTTTCATGAAACCCAGTCAATCAAGGCACTGTCTGGTACCCTCATGGTCAGCAACAGGACATCCAAAGTCATCCAGTGCCACCTGGTCTTGGACCAAATGTTCTTTAGCAATAGGGTTTCGGTTAGAGAGTGAATGTCAATGTCAGCAAATGTGAAGGGTCAGTCACAATGATGAACTGGGGAAAATATTTAGGAAAGCAGATATCAATAGAGACAATAGGAAACCTGGAAAAGTATAAAGTGAGTGATAGAATTAGATATTTTCAACAGGGTTGAGGTTGAATATATAAGATTAGGAAGAAACAAATATGCAGTCACCAATAGGATTGACATTTGAGAGCATTAGGCAAACTGGACATGGATGTTTTTTGTAATCCATGGTCACATTCCATTTAGGCTTTGGTAGAAACTAAATGTGACCTTTGTATTTGTGTCCAGAATATTATTGTGATAACATGTATATGTAGAACAGGTGACATGACTATTTCTTCCACCATTTCTGGGAGCAATGTTTTGAAGATGTATAAATTAGTATTCAGGGTACAAAGAGGTGTACCCTGTGTCTATGAATATAGAGTTAATACATAAATAGACCATCAGGTGAATAAATAATATAACTGGTACCACTTTAAATAATGGATTTAATTGATATCAGAAAATATATAAGAAATCTTATATTGATATACAATCATTCATTCCAATCAGCAATATATCTAATGGTGATATTAGGGTTATGGTTTATCATGAAAGGTGTGTGAGTTTCGCTTCAAAAGTGATTATGGAAATTGAAAATAATGTATTTGGAAAGAAGTTTCATGAAAAGACCAGTCAAGAAACATGGAGGAATATGTGTGTTCTGAACCGGGAAGTGATTGAAAGTGAAACAAATGCGTATAAATTTGCTAACTTGTGGATGAAATATATACCCTATGTTGTGCATAAAATGAAGAAATAGTAATGTACCAGTGTTGAATGAAAATGAACATCATAATACACATCATGTCCCATAGGAATCTACTTACATTGATGTCAAACTGGGTCAGTTACTGTAGAAATATTAGGATTTGTATGAACCATTCACTGTAGTTAGTTTTCAGTACTAGGAAACAAATATGAATTTCAGGTGGATGAATATTTCTGAGAATAATCTTGTGAAAAGTAGATTATAAATTCACATATATGAAGAGGAATGAATTTAGGGATTGTAAATAAAATACATATATTTCATATTTTGAAAAATCTGGCGAGTGTTTTGTGTGTATATATATACACACAAAACACACACACAAACATTAAAAAGTAGCAATGTATATGCCAATCGACATTCATCGTGAAATATATATCATCCATAGATCCAAAAACACTCATTTTACTAAACATGGATTTCTGTATAATTTTGTTCTACTAGGAAGCTCACCCATAGGTTGAATTTTGAGTTCCAACAGCGTTTTGGAGGAGTGATCTGTTCTCACAATTGGTATCTCCCATCATACTCCTCACAAGATTGTAAGTGTGATACAATGTAGGATTATGTATGTGCATATAAAAATACACGTGATGAAAGGGAGACTGGAATTCACATATTTGTTAACTTTAAAAACACATGGAGAACTATTTCAACAAAAAAATTGACTAGATATTTCAGTCCTACCATGTATAATGTAAAAGGTAAGTCCAACTATACACCATGCATCCTCTGAACTGCTTGTATTTCTATTCCATTTGGCTTATTTTTCTCCATCATACTAGGATTAGTAGTCAGAGTCTAGTAGGGTATGTGTTAGTGTCAGGGATTCAGTATTCCAAATGGAAAATTGGAAAATGAATCCAATGTGTATGCAAATATGTGCTACACAAAAATCTTCCCGCTCTCATCCAGAACAATGCCTTGACAATACCTTTGCCCCAAGAAAGACACAATTAGAGGAGAAGAGTGAGGAATTCTGTGAATACAAATCTGAAATGGAATATGCTCAGGAGTACATAAAGTTGAAGGAGGTAGTGGAGTTTCCAAAAGTAAGGGATAGGGTCAAACCTCTCCATATAACAAGATGCCTTTACATATAAGGGTCTGCTGGCTGCACCATGTCAGTCACAAGCAATTTGGAAGCCAATGGCAGATCCATATGGCCCCATCACATATGTTTTATCACACACCTGCCCACCACTGCTCTTGACTCACTACTCAGAAGGCTCCTACATACTGGCATCTCTGTTCTACACCTTTTTCATGAAACCCTGTCAATCAAGGCACTGTCTGGTATACTCATAATCAGCAACAGGACATCCAAGTTTCTCCAGTGGCAACTGGTCATGGAAATTTTAAAAATTTTATGGTATTTATCTAGCCATTTTTCAAGGATGAAGTTGGATTCACTGTGGGTTTCAATTCATTCAGGAACCATTAAATGGTGAGTAAGCTCATGTTAATTAATGCTCTGGAGGACTGTCACAGGCAAGACTTCCCAAAGACTGGCCAAAAGGTCACATGAAGGCAGGCCCATTGAGGTCTACAATGTGAGATCCATGTGTGTTTTGACTCTCAACTATGGCTGCCAAGTCTTTCAGAATAAAATCATGTGATATCCTGGCTGAGATTCCCAGTGCTCTGTGGAAAGCCACCCTGGGCCTACATCTCAGTTTCCTAGGCGACACTCATGTGTGGCCTAATAAAATACCGACAAAATTCATGGCAATACTTCTCTGAGGTCAGTTCTTGAACTCAGTCTCCAAGGGGAATCACACCAGAGTTCAAGCCCAGGTGGACCAAGTCATCTGTTACAACCTTGATAAAAAGGTCCACAATTAAAACCAAAACACTCCCACATGTCCCTCATCTTCTTCCATAGAGACACTCATCATTACATCTGACTGGAGGTTTCCATGAGGCGTACAGCTCAGGAAAGTGTCCAAAATAAGCTCCCTTTCCCCTCATTTGCCTAAAGTCAGGCCTGGACACCATTCTTGTGAACCAGGAGTGATCATATAGGCCTGCCGTTAATGCTGATCCACTTCTCCAATTTGAGGCTTAATGACTGTGGGGTTTAGATTCTTTATGTGAAATGGAGTCATGAGAAAACCCAAGCAACTATAGGCTCGCCTCTGCAGGGCTTTGAAGATCTTTTTTGACCCAAAGGATTCCCATTCTCACTTAATGGAGGTCAGGAACTTTACATAGGAAAGGCGAGAGACTTTATGCACAATAAGTGCTCTTTTGGCAATTTTGGTATTGGATACACACATAGGATCTTTCTTTTAATCCATCTGGTGCTGAGAATCTAAGCCACAGTCTCACACAGGGCCAAGGGTCTGATTCAGACACATCCCTTTCCAAAGCAATTAAGGAAACAGCCACAGGTGATGATCATTCATTTCCATTTGAGAACTCTTTTATTCAGGCTTCACAATGGGGTGGCCTGAGGCAGAGTCCTTCCTGACATTCAGGGCAATAAAACAATAGGTAAGAAAAAGGCACAAAGCAGGGTTTCTCCACTGAGACTTTACTGGTCACACTGATATCTGAGTTTTCTAAGAAGATCGCCATTCCCTTCATCTATCCAGTACATGGCCATGTCACAGAGTTGGAGGTGTTACATATCTTGGACACAAATCCATGAGCCTATTCTTGAGATAGGCCAGAATTCAGAAAGAAAATAGGAAATTAGGAGGATAGCAGGTGTTGTCCATCCATAAAGCAAGCCGCAGTCCATTCATAAATTGGGCAGGATGAATGCTGAGATTCTTTCTGCTAGACAGGACACATCCATTGATGCATTCTCTCTTCTCATATCTACAACCACAGACACCGTTGGATATACAGACATACAAACACACACCTTGTCAAAGGACTTACTAGAAAATGTTCACTAAATCCTAACAAACCGCCTTTCCTACCTATTCTCAGAAAAAGGAAAAACCACAAACCTACACCAACAGCCACTGAGGCACCTCATTTCCCCAAGTAATTCTGAGAATATCTGGAGTGTCCTCTGACTGGTGGGCCATAGTATGTTCCCTTAAAATGGCATGTCCTGTCTCAGATCTGTTCTCGTTAGCCAACACTATGAAGTTGTCAGGTGCCAGCAGTGAGCAACTACCTTTTTCTCCCAGGAAAGGTTCTTCTTCAGAACTCTCTTGGCATTTTGGCATCCTCATATCAGTAGGTACCAAAAAAGACTGACTCTGTCCTTGGTAAATCCAAACAAGTGAGACCCATGGGACTGGGACTGGGACTGGCTCTGTTTTCCTGGCTTTCTGGATCCCAAGATCAGGGAGTTCCATCAACAGGGATGTGAGTTGAGGTCACTTCGTTCAGGAACTGAATGAGGTCACTGCCTTGGCAACCACTTTGTACTAACAGTTGCTTCCAAGGGTCCAGGGAGATGCAGGCTGCCCCTACTACCTGTGACAGTTTCACAAGGTAGAATGGTATATCAACCATAGGCACCCAGGAACAGCTACCCACACAGGCATGGTTTGGTCCATCTTCTCTACATTAAGAAGGGAGAGGCTGATTCAGACACAACCCTTCATCCTGACCAGGTTGTTTGACATGGAAGATGTCTTTTGCTCTCTCAGGTCCTTCATAGCTGCCTACATCATCTCCATGGATCATATCTGCATGGACCTTTGAGGTTCTCAGCAGGTGAAAGTTCCCCTACATTCTTGTATTGTATGACCAAGTCTGTGCCTGCTCTTCTGTAAAGTTAGATTGAGGGAAGAGGGTATGGTTAGGATTAAAAACATGTTTGATTTGTGTTAAGAATCATTTTGCTGAATGAATAATGGTATTGGGAACCTGTGATATTTTTAAGAATATAGAAGTGAAATATTGTAATGGTCGGGTGAGCATAGGAGGAAGAGACCACCAAAAGACTGTATCATGCAACAACAAAGGGTTTATTGCGGGTCCAGCATGCTGGGGCTCAGAGCTCACTTGAATAGAGCAGACAGCCCTGAGAACAGCTTAAGCAGAGCTTATATACTTTCCTTGGAGAAGTCAGAGATGGAAGTTTATTGATGCCTCAGGGCAGGTGGGCGGTTTGCTTTCAACCAGGTTACAGAGTACATTCTGCAGTTTGGCAGTTGGCGACAGCACATTCTGGGAACAAGATTAGCAAACAGTTCTCAAGTTTTCAACAGTGTTTTGTTAAGCTTACAGAAAAACAGGAAGTGACAGGTACCTATTTTATTAACCTTTCATTACCCAATTTTTCTTCGGCTTACTTTTAATCATAAAAGTGATCATTGAGGGGTATTACATTTTATAACTGCTAGTGGGGTATATTGTTGTCTGATTACCATAAATTGAACTTGTCCGATTTCAGCTTGGAGAAAGGAAACTACATTGTTGAGACAACAGGGTCCTATAGTTCGCAATAATATGAGGATTATTAATGGACATGCCAGGGCTGATGAAAGCATAGTTAACCAGAAGGAATGTGTGAACCAAGATTCAAACCACCCTTTTTGGGCCTCTCTCTCTCGTTGACACTCTTAAAGGCATTTTCTTAATATACTCATAGGTTCTTTTACAACTCCAGTATGGTCAGCATAAAAAAAAGCATTCTTCTCTCAATGCAGCACAAAGTCCCCGTTCTCTCATGAAGAGGAGGTTTAACCCTTGCCTGTTCTGTAAAACAACTTCAGAGAGAGAGGTTAAAGATTCCTGCAAAGCTGGAGGTTTCTAATATCTTTATATATTGGTCTATTGCTGCTTCTAATTGGGTCATTTGTTGTGTCCCATGGACTGGGGCAGTAGTTCCTGTGCCCACTTCTGCAGCAACTCCTATTCCTAATAGGATGGCTAAAGTGAGAGATACAGCTTCCGGGCGCAACTGGGTTGTATGCCCTCCTATTTGATCTTTAAATGTACCTGCATCATCATAGAGCACTATGGGTAACATCTGCACCATTACATAATTAATCATCTCTGTTAACCATTTCATGAAAACATAAACAATGTTCAAATATATATAATCTTTCTGTTGTAAGGACAGACATGGCAAGGCACATAAGATAGCACTGAAGAAAGGGAAACAGTCCTATTTCATTGCAAACGGACTTAGAGAGCATTGCTTCTGTTGTAATCAATTAATCCCCTGAACCCAAAGTTTAGGTTGTTTCAGAATTTGTACCCAACATGTAGGGAGAGGGCTCAGAAGTTCACAGTCTGCAGAAGTTCACAAAAAGCAGTTTTTGTTTCTGTTATTTTTTCCTTTGTTCTGGGCAAGTTAAATTTTCAAGGACAACTGAAAGGGGGATACCTTTCTTTTTCTCTATTAGTTTCTCCCTGCCAGCTGTTACCATGGAGCCTAGTTGGTAACTTCTTTATCTTAGAATTGTAGCCATCTATGTGAAGCCCCAATTCAAGGCCAGAGGTCTTATTCACATATTTTGTGATGAACTCATAAGGGGGTGTCTAGCTTAGGAGTGCTGATTTTTCCAGCCACTGGCCAAGAAGAACGGGGCAACACGAAAAGAGGAAGTTTATCTACATTGAACACTGACTTTTGGAGAAGTCATTTAAGACTTTTCTGTGGGCCTGGTACAGAGGGGGTAGACGTGGAAGGCAAGGCTGAGAGCAGCTCTGTGGATCTGAGAATGAGGAAGGAGAGGTGTAAAAGAATAGTGGGAAAGGGGTTTCGGATTTTTCTAGCAAGAAAAACTTGAGCAGTAGAAAAGGTAGAGCAGAGGGGACGACAGGAGTGAGGATCCCAAAAAGCCTGTGAGGGACTTTAAATTCTTAGTCACCTGTTTTCAGTGATGACAAAGCAACTTGAAAGGCCATTTTCATTTCATCTTGGATAGGGGTCTGAGGTATCTCCTCAGCTGGTTTGAGCTTTGAGTTAGCTGGTAAGAGGACCTGATGGGACCTGCTGTGGGCACCGACTGGATAAGAGAGAAGTTAGTAGGTGGAGGGGTACCTCAGTACCTGATACCTCAGCAAGGGGGCAATGGTCTGAGGACTAGCACAGGTTTTGATTTTTGATATAGTAATTGGAGGGGAGAAATCAGGTTGCTGAGGTGGGAGTGACAGCAGAGAGTCTGGAGCAGAAGGCTGAGGGTTAGGATCTATTGGAGAAGCATAGTTCAGAATGTGAGCAAAGGAGGGAAAAAGCCTCAATATAGGAGAATCTCCTTCCACCCTTTTGAGCACTTGCAGAAGCTAAAAAGATCACGCAGAATTTGAGGATCTAGAGACCCCTCTGAGGGCCATCGGTTTTGGTTGTCTAATTGGTAATATGGCCAATGCTGTGTATTGAATTTGATGAGGAGTTTGGGTTCCACCAGGTAGTCCCTGTATGCTAATATCCCCATGACTTACAGAAGAAGTCGGCTTTTCCTCCACACAGCTGTGACTGTTTCTGGCTTTGATAGTCCACTGGAAAAACATAGTAATCTAGCCTAGCCAACCTGCATCTGGCTGGCGTGTCCCTACACCATAATGTTTGTTTCCATTATCTATGAAACGGAAGGGATTTAATGGAAATTTATTGGGATACGCTTTATCAGGGATATCCCAATAGAAAAAACCTATAGCCAGCTGACAAATATCTGGGTATTGAGATGGTCAACAGGTTCCTAAATAGGCTGTATGCAAGATAGACTATTCTTCTTTTCTATGAGGATTTGTGATCAGCCATCGCTGCTGAATTGGCTGATGAGGGTTAGGACTACTGGTTGCCAATGGGAGAGTCTATAGCTTTATCCACATGCCAAATATGCTATTTGAAAGGGTTACCAGTCATTTCCAGTTTCCAGAAAGAGTCTGGACAGGGCACAGGCATGAGATGAGAGGCATGGATCCAGGAAGTGATTCCATCTACTTTTATTGCTGTAGGTGTTATAAATAGCACCTGGTAAGTTCTTTTCCAGCGGGATTCCAGGGATGACACCTGATGTTGTCTTATGTAGATAAAGTCTCTTACTTGATGTCATTGTGGAGTCCACTCGTACCCTGGTTGGTAGGCCGTGGCCAGCTGTTTTAACAGGTATCACTGAGTTCTTTCAAGAGCTTTAAGTCTGTAAGGAAGGGGGGTGTGGAATGGATCCATAGGTCTTAGAGTTGGGGTTAGGTCCCTTACTGATGGAGGGGCACTATAGAGAATTTCACAGGGGGAGAGGTTACACAAAGAAACAGAGGGAGTATTTCTTCCATGAAACAGTGCATAAGGCAGGAGCATAGTCCAATCTTTTATGCTGGTCTTTAAGCTTAATTTCATTAAGGACTCTTTAATGGTTCTACTTATTTTTTCTACCTGTCCTGAGTTCTGGGGTCTATAAGCATAATGTAACTACCAATTAATCACCAGGGTACTGGTTAACCCATGACTTACCTGAGCCATGAACGCCAGTCCATTATCAGACCCTATTACAATAGGCAGGCCGTATCTTGGAAAAATATCTTTCAGGATGATCTTGACCACCATTTGCACCATGTTTTTTTTTTTTTTTCTTCTTCTTTTTTTTTTCCTGTTGGGAAGGCTTCAATCCATCCTGAAAATGTATCTACAAAGACTAGGAGATATTTAAGTCCATACCTTGCTGGCTTAATTTCAGTAAAGTCCACTTCCGAGAAGTGTCCTTCTCTGGTTACACAAAGGTGCTTTCCTGCAGGAAGATTGGAAGGGTAACCATTAACCAATTGATGGACCCGACAGTCTTTAGATACCCATTCAGTTATTTCCTTTCGCTGTGAGTCGGTTAGTGGAAAACTCTGTTCTTGATCCTTCAGGAATGCCTGTAGTTTCTTTGAACCAAGGTGAGTGAGTTGATGTACATTTTATACTGACATTGATAGAGCCGTGACTATAGGGGCTTTTACTGAAGGATTTAGAAATTCCACTTGGGGGCCTTCAATGTTAAAAGTTATTTTGGCCTAGAGCTTGGTGAGCAGATCTCTACCCATTAATGAGGCCGGGCATTCTGGGATTACTAGGAAGGAGTGATGGATTTTTCCTTTCCCCAGGTCCATGGTACTCTTATTTGTCCAAGCCCGATATTTACTGCCATTAGCCCCTTGAACTAGAGACATTTTATTTGATACAGGGCCCAATGGGGCCTTAAGGGATGAATATATTGCCCCTGTATCCACTTCTTGTTTACTGGGGTCCCATCAAATTCAAAGTTATTTACTTTCACTGTGAGTTGGTTAGTGGAGTTGGTTAGACTTCATCCACAATGAGTGCTCTTCTGCCCATTTTGGTTTTGGATGCACACATGGGATGTTCCTTAGATCCAACAGGTGATGAGAATCTAAGCCACAGCCTCACACAAGGCCAAAATGCTGATTCAGACACGTCCCTTTCCAAAGCAATTAAGCAAAGAGCCACAGGTGATGTCCACTCATTTCAATTTAAAAACTGTTTCCTTCAGGCTTCTCAAAAGGGTGACCTGAGGCAAAGGCCTTCCTGACATTCAGGGCAACAGAACAATAGGCAAGTAAAAGGCCCAAAGCAAGGTATCTCCACTGAGACTTTATTGGTCACACTGATATCTGAGTTTTCTGAGATCCTCGCCATTCCCTTCAGCTATCCAGTACATGGCAATGTCACAGAGCTTGGAGGTGGTACTTATCTTGGACAAAAAATCATGAGCCTATTTTGGAGAGTGACCAGAATTCAGGAAGAAAACAGGAATTTAGGAAGATAGTAGGTGTTGCCCATCCATAGGTCAAGCCACAGTCCATTCATCAATTGGGCAAGGTGAATCCTGTGAAGCTTTCTACTAGACAGAAAACATTCATTGATGCATTCTCTTTTCTAATGTTTACAACTACGGACACAGTGGGATACACAAACGAAGAAGCCCTCTCCTTGTCAAACGACTTACCAGAAACAGTTCACACCAAACCAAAAAAACCGCCTTTCCTACCTATTCTCAGAACATGAGAGAAAACCACAAACCCACACCCACACCCACAAAGGCACCTCCTTCCCCCAAGTAGGTCTGAGACTATCCAGAGTGTTCTCTGACTAGTGGGCCATAGTATGTTCCCCCGAATTGGCCTGTCTTGACTCAGATCTGGTCTCCTTGTTCAACTCTGTGAAGTTGAGAGGAGCCAGCGGTGAGCCACTACCTGTTTTCTCAGGAAAGGCCCCTCTTCTGAGCTCTTCTGGCATTTGGCCCACCTCTCATCAGTAGGTACCAAGAAAGACTGACGCTGTCCTTGGTAAATCCAAACAAGTGAGACACTGGAACTGGGACAGGGACTAGCTCTGGGTGCCTTCCTTTCTGGATCCCACGATCAAAGAGTTCCAAAACCAAGGAAGTGAGGTGAGGTCACTTCCTTCAGGAACTGAATGAGGTCACTGCCTTGGCAACCACTTTGTCCTAACAGTTGCTTCCTATGATCCCTTGAAATGGATGCAGCCCCTAATTCCTGTGACAGTTTCACAAGTTAGAATGGTATATAAACCATAGGCACCTGGGAACAGCTCTCCACACAGGCCTGCATGGTCCATCATCTCTACATTAAGAAGAGAGAGGCTCATTCAGACACAAACCTTTATCCTGACCAGGTTGTTTACCATGGAAGATGACTTTTGCTCTCTCAAGTCCTTCATAGCTGCGTACATCTTCTCCAGGGATTGTTTTTGCATGGACCTTTGAGGTTCTCAGCAGGTGGAAGATCCCCTACATTCCTGTATTGTAAGACCAAAACTGTCCCTGCTCTTCTGTAAAGTTACATTAAGGGAACGGTGTATGGTTAGTGTTAATAACATGTTCGATTTGGGTTAGAAATCATTCTGTGGGATGAATAATGTTATTTGGAACCTGTGATATTTACAAGAATATATAGGTGAAATATAAGTATGAAAACAGAGATCTAGGTAAGATTTGAAACCCAGAAGGGCATTGGAACTTTGATTGGGATACTTAGTTTTGAATTATGTTCTGCACACATGCCTCAGATAAATTGATATAAAATGGCATAGGACCTTGTACCTTGGATGATTGAATGTAGAAGAGAACATCCATTCAAAAAGAGACAGTTGGTAGGATTAGGAAGACAGTAAGTAGGTTTAGAAAAAAGAGTGATTATAGGATTTGGACCAAATTTTTTTTGCAATAGGGTTTCGGTTAGAAAGTGAATGTCAATGTCAGCACATGTGAAGATTGAGTCACAATGATGAACTGGGGAAAATATTTAGGAAAGCAGATATCAAAAGAGACATTACAAAATGAGACAAAGTATAAAGTGAGTGATAGGATTAGACAGGTTCATAGGGTTGAGTTTGAATATATAATCTTAGAAAGAAACAAATATGAAGTCACCAATAGGATTGACATTTGAGAGCATTAGGCAAATTGGACATGGATATTTTTTGTAATCCATGTTCACGTTCCATTTAGGGTTTGGTACAATCATAAGTGCGAACTTTGCATTTTTTGTCCTGAATATTACTGTGATAAAATGCATATGTAGATCAGGTGACATGAGTATTTCTTCCACCATTTCTGGGAGCAATATTTTGAAGACATATAAATTAGTATTGGGGGTACAAAGAGGTGTACCCTGTGTCTATGTATATAGAGACAATGCATAAAGAGACCATATTGTGAATAAATAATATAACTGTTTGCACTTTAAATAATGGATTCAATTGATATCTGAAAATATACAGGAAATCTTATATTGATATTCAATCATTCATTCCAACCAATTATACATATAATGGTAATATTACGGTTATGGTTTATCATGACGGGTGTGTGAGTTTTGCTTCAAAAGTGATAATGGAAATTGAAAATAATGTGTTTGGAAGGAAGTCTCATGAAAAGAGCAGTCAAGAAACATGGAGGAATACATGTGTTCTGAATCAGGAAGTGATTGAAAGTGAAACAAACGCCTATCAATTTGATAAATTGTGGATGAAATATATATCCTATGATGTGCATAAACTGAAGAAATAGTAATGTACCAGTGTTGAATAGAAATGAACTTCAAAATACACATCATGTGTCATAGGAATCTACTTGCATTGATGTGAAACTGGGTCAGTTACTGTAGAAATAGTAGGATATTTATGCACCATTTACTGAAGATAGTTTTTAGTACTAGCAAACAAATATGTATTTCAGGTGGGTGAATATTTCTGAGAATAATCTTGTGAAAAGTTTATTATAAATCCACATATATGAATATGAATGAATTCAAAATAACAATGAAAACCAACAGTGGGAGGTAGGACAGTAAAGGGGTGGGAAATAATCAAAGAGAAAAACAAACCATGTTTCATAACAGAAATAAACATATATGACTGGAAGCACAACCCATATATCAATAATAACCCTAAATGTAAATGGCTTAAACACACCAATTAAGAGACACAGGCTAGTAGAATGGATCACAAAACAAGACCCAACAATATGCTGTCTAGAGGAGACACATTTGATAGGAAAAGACATACATAGGCTGAAAGTGAAAGGTTGGGAAAAATCATATCACTCATATGGACTTCGGAAACAAGCAGGAGTGTCCATACTCATATCAAATAAAATAGATATCCAGGCAAAGTTAATCAAAAGAGATAAAGAGGGCCACTACATACTGCTTAAGGGAACCATATACCAATAAGACATAACAATCATAAATATATATGCCCCAAACAATGGTGCAACTATTTTCATCAAACAAACTCTTCTCAAGTTCAAGAGTCAAATAGACCACCATACAATAATCATGGGAGGCTACAACACACCTCTCTCCCAACTGGACAGATCTTCCAAACAAAAGTTGAATAAGGAAACTATAGAACTCAATGACACAATTAACACAAATAACACAATTAATAACCTAGATTTAATTGACATATAGAATATACCACCCAACATCAAACAGTTACACTTTTTTCTCAGCAGCACATGGATCCTTCTCAAAAATAGAACATATATTGTGTCACAGGGCAACTCTTAGAAAATATAAAGGAGTAGAGATAATACCATGCATCTTATCTGATCATAATGGAATGAAACTAAAAATCAACAATAAAAGAAGGAAGGAAAAAGCATACATCACTTGGAGAATGAACAATAGGTTACTGAATGATCAATGGGTTATAGAAGACATCAAGGAGGAAATTAAAAAATTCTTAGAGATAAATGAAAACACAGACACAACATATCGGAATCTATGTGACACATTGAATGCAGTTCTAAGAGGAAAATTTATTGCTTGGAGTTCATTCCTTAAAAAAAGAAAAAAAAAACATGGTGAAAGCGATCTCCCACTCACTGTCTTGACAGGGTCACAGTGAGAAAAAGTGTTGGCAAAGCCGCTCTCCCACTGTCTTGACAGGGTCATAGTGAGGATGAATGCTGGCAAAGCCACGCTGGTTGGTGGGAAGCGGAAACCATGAGACCGTTTTTTATGTAATTGGGACTTTTCATTTCATGCTTATGTTTCTGAAAGGAGGCATGAGTATGTTAAATGCCAAACAAATTAAATTTCAGATGGCTGGAACATAACATTTAGTTCATGCCTTGGAGGCTGTTCTACTACTCCTCAGCATATCAAGGACAAAGTAGAAGGTTGTTCTTCTATCTCAGTACATTGTGGACAAACCTGATAATGAACAACAATCATCCTTTGAAAGGTCATGAAAATTTTAGGCACCACATTGATTATATCAACTTGAACCCATGCCCATATTTCCAGTCTCTTATAAAACCTAACCAGTATGCTTATTTCACAAAATTCACCACATGCAGTCTCATTTTTGATTAAGGAAAGTTATATTATACACTTAGGAACGTTAAAACATATAAAGATATATTTTTCTTTTTTTATAAATCCTTTCTTACTTCACATAGGAATATATGATGAGCATAGTTAATATTGGTGGAAAGTGGATTGATTTTTATAACTTACTTTCTATTGAGAAAGATTATAAAGATATGAGAACTAGTGCACCTTCACTGAGAAACAAAGAAACTCTTTGAGAAAGCAGCTCAACCAGTTTTATGAGAATCAATTTAAGAATTAATTAAAACAGCTTTATAAGACACAGTTTTAGAATAATGTTAGAAATATTATTTTATTTAGATACTAAGTTTAGAAATTCTTAAGATTTTAGTTGTATAGGTTTCTGATATGTTTTAACAATGATTCATAAACTTAAGAATATTTTACATATAAGATTTAAAGGGACTTTTTTCGATGGAAATTTTAGATTAGAAATAAAGTACAAGTGTATTTTAGGTTAATGATTGGTTAGGAGACTTAGAGTCTGGTTATGTAGTTTGGCATTAGTTAATAAGAAAATAGCATATCTTGTGAATAATAGTAAATCATCGGAAAATCTGAAAAATGTAAATTAGTGATGTATTTTATTAATGATTCTGTACTTTTAATAATTATATAACTGAAGGACATATCCTGGAAAAATGTAAATTAATGTTGCATTTTTTGTTCCCCCAATCATGGTTAAGGAAATGTCATGTCTTAGCAAAGTTTTAAATTATATAATCAATGACATATTCTGAATCTATAATGATGAGAAAAATTTTAATAAAAGATAACCCAGAGAAAGATGCATTAGCTCTCTCTCTGGAGATTGCTCGAAAAAAAAATCCACATATATGAATATGAATGCATTTAGAGAGTGTATAATAAGACACATATATTTCATATTTTGAAAAATCTGGAGAGTATATATATATATATATATATATATATATATATATATATATATACACATACACACACACACACACACACACACAAACAGACTTTAAAAAGTAGCAATATATATGCAATCAAAATTCATCATGAAATATATATCATCCACAGATCCAAAAATATTCATTTTACTGAACATGGATTTGTGTATAATGTTGTTAAACTAGGAAGGGAACAGTGTATGGTTCGGGTTAATAAAAGGTTTGATTTGGGTTAGGATTCATTCTGCAGGATGAATAATGCTATTGGGAACCTGCAATATTTACAATAAAGTATAAGTGAAATATAAGAATGAAAACAGAAATCTAGGTAAGATTTGAAGCCCAGAAGGGCATTGGGCCCTTGATTGGGATAATTAGCTTTGAATTATGTTCTGCAGAGTTGTCTCAGATAAACTGATGTACAATGGCATAGGACCTTGTACCTTCGATGATGGAATGTCAATGAGAACTTCTAGTCAAAAAGGAATAGTCGGTATTATTAGAAAGATAGTCGGTAGGTTTAGAAAGAAGAGTGAGTATAGGATTTGGATCAAAAGTTTTTTAGCAATAGGGTTTCGAGTAGCGATTGAATTTAAATGTGAGCACATGTGAAGAGTCAGTCACAATGATAAACTGTGGAAAATATGTAGGAAAGCATATATCAATAGAGACATTAGAAATTCAGGCAAATGATAAAGTGATTGATAGGATTAGACATTTTCAACAGGCTTGAGGTGGAATATATAATCTTAGGAAGAAAAAAATATGTAGTCACCAATAGGATTGACATTTGAGAGCATTAGGCAACCTGGACATGGATGTTTTTAGTAATGCATGCTCACTTTCCATTAAGGCTTTGGTACAATCATAAGTGTGACCTTTGCTTTTTGTGTCCAGAATTCTACTGTGATAAAATGTATATGTAGATCAGATGGCATGTGTTTTTATTCCACCATTTCTGGGAGCAATATTTTGAAGATGTATAAATTAGTATTGGGGTTACAAATAGGTGTACCCTGTGTCTAGGAATATAGAGATAATGCAGGAATAGACCATACTATGATTAAACAATATAACTGTTTCCAAATTTAAATAAAGGATTGAATCGATATCTGAAAATATACAGAAAATCTTTTATTGATAAACAATCATTCATTCCAACCCGTTATACATCTAATTTTAATATTAGGTTTATGGTTTATCATGAAGAGTGTGTGAGTTTTGTTTCAAAAGTGATTATGGAAATCGAAAATAATGTGTTTGGAAAGAAGTCTCATGAAAAGACCAGTCAAGAAACCTGGAGAAATACATGTGTTTTGAAGCAGGAAAAGATTGAAAGTGAAACAGGTGCCTATAAATTTGTGAACTTGTGAATCAAATATATATCCTATGATGTGCATAAACTGAAGAAATAATAATGTACCAGTGTTGTAAAAAAATGAACGTCAAAATACACATCATGTCCCATTGGAATATACACGTATTGATGTTAAACTGGGTCAGTTACTGCAGAAATATTAGGATTTCAATGCACCATTCACTGAAGTTAGTTTTCAGTACTAGGAAACAAATATGGATTTCAGGTAGATGAATATTTCTAAGAATAATCTTGTGAAAAGTTGATTATAAATCCAAATACATGAACATGAATGAATTCAGGGAGTGAATATAAGAATCATATATTTCATATTTTGAAAAATCTGGAGAGTGTATATATATATATATATATATATATATACAAAAAAACACACAGACATTAAAAAGTAGCAATATACATGAAAATCGAAATTCATCATTTAATATATATCATCAACAGATGCAAAAATATTTATTTTAGTAAACATGGATTTATGTGTAATGTTATTCAACTGGGAAGCTGACCCATAGTTTGAATTTTCAGTTCCAATAGCGTTTTGGAGGAGTGATCACTTCTCACAATTTGTATCTTCCAAGTCAGCCACCTCAAAAGTATGTATGTGTGATACCAGGTAGTATTCTATATGTGCATATAAAATTACATGTGCTGAATAGGCTACAGAGAAAGGGAGACAGGAATTCACATATTTGTTAACTTTAAACACACATGGAGAACTATTTCAACAGAAAATTTACTAGATTTATAACACCAACCCTTTATCATGCAAAAGACAAGTCCAACTATACACCATGCCTCCTCTGAACTGCTTGTATTTCTATTGTGTCTGGGTTATTTTTCTCCATCATAATGGTTTAGTAGTCAGGGTCTAGTCAGCTATTGGTTAGTGTCAGAGATTCAATGTAATTGGTTAGTGTCAGGGATTCAGTATTTCGAATGGAAAATTAGATAATGAATCTAATGTGTATGAAAATATGTGCTACACAAAATTCTTCCCACTCTTATCCAGAACAATGCCTTCACATTACTTTGGGCCCAGGTAAGACACAATTACAGGAGAAGAGTCAGAAAATCTGTGAATACATATCAGGAATGCAAAATCCTCAGGAGTTCACAACCTTGCTGGTGGAAGGGGAGTTTCCAAAAGTAAGGGACAGGGTTGATAGATCCAACCTGATCTTTTATTAAAATTGGGAGCCATCTTGCCACAAATCCATGACAAGATAATTTTTGCTTTACTATACATTACTGCAAATTCTGAACCTGTTTGGAATGCCTACCAGTGTCTTGAACTCACCCATGCCTGGCTCTCTGACCAGATAGCAGCGATCTCTGAAAATTTAGTGACACCTCATAAATATTTTCTTTCCCTGGCCAGACAATGAGTCTCTGAGGCTCTAATGGTCCTCATAATTTCTGATGTTGGGGTGAGCAAAAAAAAATGTAAACTACCATTAGTGTGATGCTTGTCAAAGTTCTGTTATCTGTAACCCCCTTTTGTGTATCTTTCTGGGCTATATAGCTGGGCTGTAGGAAAGGTGGTGTTTCTGTCTTGTTCCCACCGTTATGGGAGGGAGAGGCAGCCTGGCCTGTTGATATAATAAGCTTGCCTTAATTTGATTTTAATTGGAGTCAGTGGTCTTTTCTTGCATCCTGGTTTATCATTTTGGAGTTCCCTAGCAAGATGCCTCTGCCCGACCAGATCACAAGACCAGACTGCTGGAAATTCTGAAGCTGGCCTTCCCTCCAGGGCTCAAGGCTAGAGAGCCACTATAGGGGGTGCACAACTTGAGACGTTCCAAGGCCTTGGATTGAGCCTTCGGTCTGGGGAGCACTGCAGTGAACCACCGCACTAAAACTATTAGCAAGCACCTGGTGGAGGAGGCCTCCATAGGTAAGTGGCGCCATTATAAAATCTGATATCCGGTTAAGGGAGATGTCTTCTGAAGACAGAGAAGTGGCCTGGGGAAGCTCACATATACTCCTGTCCGGGACAGTAATGAGAATCGTTCTGTCCTCTTTTGTGTTCTGTAGGGAATTTCTCTGGAAGGGTAGAGAGGTGCCGACAGGCACGCATGCACTCCTACCCCTGACCTTTAGCAAGATGTTGCATTGATCCTCTGTTTTTCTGTTGTGGTGCCAGGTTTCTTTTTGTGTGTGCGTTTTGTTCTATGTTCTATCTGTTTTTTTTTTTTTGTTGTTGTTGTTGTTGTTTGTTTGTTTGTTTGTTTGTTTTTGTGCATTTTTTTGTGTGTGATTTCTGTGGTAAAAACTTAAGGATATTGGACGTGAAAATGGGTAATAAAGTAAGCAATCCTGAGACCCCTTTGAAATGTGTTTTAAGAAACTGCGATGAACTTTAGACCCCTTTGTTAAGCAGGATGAGAGAATCCCCTAGCTGGCTGCCTGGAGCACACCCACTGCAGAGGGCAATGACTGATGGAAACCTAAGAACTGAGTATCTCTCAGGTTAACAAGTGAAACTCCTTTAAAACCCCTTGTCCCTCCAGATCAAGAGAGTCACAACCTTTGGGCAAAGTCCCCTGTGTTTCTCCTTTGTTAGCAAAGCAATAAACCTCCCTTTTTCTTTTTCTCAAAACCCTGTCCTCATTATTAAATTGGCATTAATTGGCTTTAAGGACAGGAAACAAACTTTAAGTTACAAATTTTGATACAACACCCCCCCCCGTGCAAGAACTTTTTTAGAGGTGACTACTGAAATGTTAGGAGATGGAGCATGCTTGGAATGGAACTGAATCAGAGGAACAAATCCTGTAAGTAAATGGAGGGACTGAAGCACTCACAGCAGCTGCCAAAGCCCTGTTGATTCAGGGAATTTCCTCCTTCCTTCCCAGCACTGTAAGTATTATGCCACTTCTGTCTTTTTAAAAAAGAGAAAAAGAAAAAGGGGACACTAAATGCAGTGACGTCACCATGGAGACCCTTGATTTTACATTTCAGATTGCCCATCTGTGAAAACATCTGGTCCCCTTGTGGAGACATCTATGGTGCCACTGGTGTAGGAGATTTTTCTCTTATCTTCTCTGTTTTAAAGGCTTCTGTCCATCAACCAAAGTCTGGAGCTCCTTTCTGTCTGTCTTGTGTTTTTGTTTCTGGCCCTTTAAGACATGTGCAATTATGTGTTGATATTATAAATTGTTTCTTGGGAATGATCTTAGCTGAATGTGTGTCTAAAGGATGATGTTTTATTGTAACAATCTGGTATCTGAATGGTTTTTTGAAGCATTGAACAATCTTGCAGTTAAAAGTCGGGTTTAGGTAATTGTTTAGTTTATGCTTTCAGATAATTCATGCCAGAGACCTTAAATACTTAGGATGGAAAACTGAAGAACTCTACTTCCAAGTTGGCATGTAACTTCCCAAACATTCAGTCTTATTTTTTTTTTTTTTTTTTTTTTTTTTTTTACCAATTTTGAATTGAGTTGCCTGGGAAAATGTCACTGTGTGTACCAGTGCATTAATTTGGACAAGGATATTAAATCATAGTATGGTATCTGTTAACAAAACAAGATGTAAAGATATAAAATTTTGTGAATTCTATCTTAAACTTGTATCATAATTTTCAGCATCCTAACCTGAAAATTATGGTTAAAATGCCTTAGGCCTGAGGTGTCTGCTCAGAATAGCAGTTTTTTTCCAGCTCCTTCCAGACCTCAGCCAGGAATTATTTTGAAATACAAATGAAAGAAGCCTGCAAGCTCAGTAGGAGACTGATCTGTGGCCTAAGGGGGAAAAAAGGTAAATTGTATGGTATCTACTAATTCCTGGTCAGTCATTTTTTCTAGGACTCTTACTTTTTTCCTTAGATTCTTTCTTTCTTTCTTTCTTTTTTTTTTTTTTTTTTTTTTTTTGAGCTCATGGTTTTAATCCTAAAGACCTAGGTTAATGTTATTAGGATCAGTTCTATCATTGAACAACTGTGAAGTTTTTGAAACATTGCAGTGGAGATTTTACATGTGAAAAGCTACAAGGCCTTTACTATTATTATGTGTGCACACTTTTGTTATGTGTTGTATGTGCGTATATATATATATATATATATATATATATATATATATAGATATAGATGTGTCCTTATATCATATATATGATTCAGAAATTAACATATATAAGAAGCGCTCATAAAAAAATGTGCTCATAAAAACAAAATTTAAAAAGTGAACCCATATGGTCATCCTTCACTTTTTGTGGTGTTTCTTGCTGATGCACTTGGAGTTTGGTATTTGCTTCATGAAATACAAGGAGTTCAAGTGGGACACAGTGCTGGAGGGAGTTCTGTCATGTGTGTATTGTCAGGGTCTGCAGGAAAATGTACCATCCAGGCTTCTATTCCTCATATCTTGCCCCCAAGTCCATAGAAACCTGATTCAGAAAATTTCCCTGAAACCTCTCCATATAACAATTTGCCTTACATATATATAAGGGTCTGCTGGCTGCACCATGTGAGTCACAAGCCACTTAGAAGACAATGGCAGATCCACATGGCCCCACCACAGATGTTTTATCACACACATGCCCACCACTTCTCTAGGCCTACTACTTAGCAGGCTCCAACTTACTGGCATCTCAACTTTACACCATTTTAATGAAACCCAGTGAATCAAGGCACTGTCTGGTGTACTCATGAGCAGCCACAGGACATTCAAAGGTTCTCCAGTGCCACCTGGTCATGGGAATTTCAAAAATTTCATGGTATTTATCTAGCCATTATTCAAGGTTGAAGTTGGAGGCACTGTGGGTTTCAATTCATCCAGGCACCATTAAATTTGGAGGAAGCACATTTAAAAAAAAGGTCTGGAGAACTCTCACAGGCAAGAATTCCCAAAGAGTGGGCAAAAGATCACATGAAGTCAGGCACATTGAGGTCTACAATGTGAAGTCAATGTGTGTTTTGATTCTCTTTTTTTATCTCTCTTTTTTTTAATTGGTTATTCAAAACATTACAAAGATTGCAGAATCACATCGGTTTCACATCCACATTTTTACATAATACCATAATAGTAACTGTTGTATTCTGCTACCTTTCCTATCCTCTATTATCCCCCCTCCCCTCTCCTCCCATCTTCTCTCTCTACCCCATCTACTGTAATTCATTTCTCTCCTTATTTTTTTTTACTCTCAAATATGACTGCCAAGTCTTTCAGAATAAAATCATGTGATATCCTGGCTGAGATTCCCAGTGCTCTGTGGAAAGTCGCAATGGGCCATCAGTTCCAAGGGAGACTCTCATGCATAGCATCCTAAAATTCCAACACAATTTATGTTAATACTTCTCTGAGGTGAGATCCAGAACTCAGTCTCTAAGGGGAATCTCACCAGAGTTCAAGCCCATGTGGACCCAGTCATCTCTTCCAACCACCACATAAATGACCACAAAAAAACCAAAACACTCCCCCATGGCCCTCATCTTCTTTCATATAGACACTCATCATAACCTCTGACTGAAAGTTTCTTTGAGGGGCGCAGCTATAGAGAGTGTCCAAAATATGCTCCCTTGCTCCTCATTTGCCTAAAGTCATGGTGGCCTGGACACAATTCCTGTGAACCAGGAGGGATCAAATAGGCCTGCCGTTAATACTGCTCTGCTTCCTCTATTTGGGGCCTACTGACTGTCAGGAATAGATTCTTTATGTGATTTGGAGTCATGAGAAAACCCATGAACCTCTGAAGGGCTTTGAAGAACTCATTTGACACAAAGGATTCCTATTCTCACTTGATGGAGGTGAGGAACCTTACAGAGAAAGGCGAGTGACTTCATCAACAATGATTCCTTTTTTTTCCATTTTGGTTTTGGATGCACACAAGGCATCTTTCTTTAGAACCATCAGGTGCTGAGAATCTAAGCCACAACCTCACACAGGGCCAACAGGCTGATTCAGACACATCCCTTTCAAAAGCAATTACTCACAGAGCCACAGGTGATGCGCATTCATTTCCATTAAAAACTGTTTTCTTCTGGCTTCAAAAAGGGGTGGCCATAGGCAAAGTCCTTCCTGACATTCAGTGGTACAGAACAATAGGTAAGCAAAAGGCCCCAAGCAGGGTTTCTCCACTGAGACTTTCCTGGTCACACTGATATCTGAGTTTTCTGAGATGCTCACCATTCTCTTCAGCTATCCAGTACATGGCCATGTCACAGAGCTTTGATGCAGTACATATCTTGGACACAAAACCATGAGCCTATTCTGGCGGGTAAGCAGAATTATGGAAGAAAACAGGAACTTAGGAAGATAGCAGGTCTTGCCAATCAATAAGGCAAGCCTCTGTCCTTTCATAAATTGGGCAGGATGAATGTTGCGAAGTTTTCTCCTAGACAGGACACATCCATTGATGCATTTTCTTTTGTAATGTCTACAACCACGGACACAGTGGGATACACAGACATAGAAACACTCGCTTTGTCAAATGACTTACTAGAAACAGTCCCCTACAAACCAAAGAAACCACCTTTCCTACCTATTCTCAGATCATGAGACAAAACCACAAACCCACACCCACACACACAAAGGCACCTCCTTCCCCCAAGTAGGTCTGTGACTATCCGGAGTGTCCTCTGCCTGGTGGGCTATACTATGTTCCCCCGAAATGGTCTGTCTGTTCTCAAATCTGGACTACTTGGCCAACTCTGTGAAGTTGTCAAGAGCCAGTGGTGAGCCACTAAATGCTTGCTCAGGAAAGACCCCTCTTTAGATGTTTCCTGGCATTTGGCCATCCTCACATCTGTAGGTACCAAGGAAGTCTGACTCTCTCCTTGATAAATCCAATCAAGTGAGACCTCTGTGACTGTTACTGGCCCTGGCTCTGGGTGCCTGGTTTCCTGGATCCCAAGTTCAGAGAGTTCCATCACCAAGTAAGTGAGGTAGGTCACTTCCTTCATGAAGGAAATGAGCTCACAACCTTGGCAACCACTTTGTCCTAACAGTTTCTTCCTAGGGTCCCATGAGATGGAGGCTACCCCTACTTCCTGTGACTCTTTCACAAATTAGAATGGAATATAAACCATAGGTACTGGGGGAAAGTCCTGGTTTGGTCCATTTTCTCTACATTAAAAAGAGTGAGGCTGATTCAGACACATCCCATCATCCTGACCAGGTTTCTTGCCACGGAAGATGACTATTGCTCTCTCAGGTCCTACATAGCAGTCTACATCTTCTTCAGGGATCATTTCTGCATGGATCTTTGAGATTCTCAGCAGGTGGAAGATCCCCTACATTCCTGTATTGTAAGACCAACTCTGTCTCTGCACTTTTGTAAAGTTAGATTGAGGGAAAAGTGTATGGGTAGGGTTAATAATAAGTTCGATTTGTGTTAGGAATCATTCTGCTGGATGAATAATGGTATTGGGAACCTGCAATATTTACAAGAATATATAGGTGAAATATAAGAATGGAAACAGAAATCTAGGAAAGATTTGAAGCTAAGTAGGGCATTGGGCCCTTGAGTGGGATATTTAGCTTTGAATTATATTCTGCACAGATGTCTCAGATAAATTAATATACAATGAAATAGGATTTTCTACCTTGGATGATTGAATAACAAACAAAACATCCAGTCAAAAAGGGATAGTCTGTAGGATTAGCAAAATAGTCAGTAGGTTTAGAAAGAAAAGTAAGTATAGGATTTGGACCAAAAGTTCTTTAGCAATAGGGTTTCGGGTAGAGAGTGAATGTAAATGTGAGCACATGTGAAGAGTCAGTCACAATAATGAAATGGGAAAATATGTAGGAAAGCAGATATAAATAGAGACATTAGGAAATAAGCAAAAATATAAAGTGTGTAATTGGATTACACATTTTTAACATTTTTCAGTTTGAATATATCAACTTAGGAAGAAACAAATATGTAGTCACCAAGAGGATTGATATTTGGGAGCATTAGGTCACCAGGACATGCATGTTTTTAGTAATCCATGCTCACTTTCCATTTAAGCTTTGGTAAAATCATAAGTGTGACCTTTGCATTTTGTGTCCAGAATATTATTGTGATAAAATGTATATGTAGGTCAGGTGACATGAGTATTTCTTCCACCATTTATGGAAAAAAAATTTGTAGACGTATAAATTAGCATTTGGGTTACAAATAGGTGTACCCTGTGCCTATGAATATAGAGATAATGCATGAATAGACCATACTGTGTGCAAATAATATAACTGGTTCCACTTTAAATAATGGATTGAATTGATATCTGAAAAATAAATAAGAATTCTCATATTGATATAAAATCATTCATTCCAACCAGTTATATATCTAATGGTAATATTAAGGTTATGGTTTATCCTGAAAGGTGTGTGAGTTTTGCTTCAAAAGTGATTATGGAAATCAAAGTAATGTGTTTGGAAAGATGTCTCTTGAAAAGAACAGTCAAGAATCCTGGAGGAATACATGTGTTCTGAAGCAGGAAGTGATTGAACGTGAAACACATGCCTGTAAATTTGTGAACTTTTGGATGAAATATATATAGTATGATGTGCATAAACTGCAGAAATAGTAATGTACCAGTGTACAATAAAAATGAACATCAAAATACACATCATGTCCCATAGGAATCTACTTGCATTGATGTTTATCTGGGTCAGTTACTGTAGAAATAATAGGATTTGTATGCACCATTCACTGAAGTTAGTTTTCAGTACTAGGAAACAAATATGCATTTCAGGTGGATGAATATTTCTTGAAATAATCTTGTGAAAGTTGATTATAAATCCACATAAATCACAAAACATTATAAACACAAAACAAACAAGGACATTAAAATGTAGCAATATATATGCCAATCAAATTCATCATTAAATATAAATGATCCACTGAACCAAAACCATTTATTTAATGAACTTGGATTTATGTATAATGTTTTTCAACTAGGAAGCTCCTCCATAGATTGAATGTTTTGTTCCAACAGTGTTTAGGAGGAGTGATCTCCAAAATCTGTCTGCAAATATGTGCTACACAAAAATTTTCCCACTCTCATCCAGAACAATGCCTTGATATTACCTTCGCCCCAAGTAAGAAGGCAATTGGAGGAGAAGAGTTAGAAAATCTGTGAGTACATATCTGGAATGTAAAATGCTCAGGAGTTCAAAACCTTGGAGGTTGTAGATGAGTTTCCAAAAGTAAGGGACAGGCTTGATAGACCCAACCGGATCTTTTATTAGAATTGGGAGCCATCTTGCAAAAAGCTGTGAAAAGTTAATTTTGACTTTACTATAAATTACTGCAAATTCTGAACCTGCTTGGAATGCCTGCATTTGTCTTGAACTCATCCATGCCTGGCTCTCTGACCAGGTAACAGCGGTCTCTGAAACTTTAGTGACACCTCATAAATATTGGCCTTCCGTCGCCAGACAACAACCCTCTCTGAGGCTCTAATGGTCCTCATAATTTCTGATGTTGGGGATAGCAAAAAAAAAATGTAAACTACCATTAGTGTGATGCTTGTCAAAGTTCTGTTATTTATAATCACCCTTTTGTGTAACGTTTTGGGCTATATAGCTGGGCTGTAGGAAATGTGCGGTTGCTGTCTTGTTCCTGCCATTTTGGGAGGGAGAGGCAGCCCAGCCAGTTGAAATAATAAGCTTGCCTTAATTAGATTTTAATTGGAGTCAGTGGTCATTTCTTTCATCCTAGTCGAACATTTTGGAGTTCCCCAGCAATATGATCCTGCCCGACCAGATCACAAGACCAGATTGCTGAAAATTCTGAAGCTGGCTTTCCCTCCAGGGCACCGGCCTGGAGAGCCACTCTAGGGGGTGCGCAACTTGAGATGTCCCAAGGCCTTGGAGTGAGCCTTCGGTCTGGGGAGCACGGCAGTGAACCACTGCACTAAAACAATTAGCAAGCACCTGGTGGAGGAGGCCTCCATAGGTAAGTGGTGCCTTTATAACATCTGATATCTGGTTAAGGGGGATCTCTTCTGATGACAGAGAGGTGGCCTGAGGAGGCTCACATATACTCCTGTCCGGGACAGTAATGAGAATCGTTCTGTCCTCTGTTCTGTCCTCTAGGGAATTCCTTTGGAAGGTTAGAGAGGTACCGACGGGCACGCACGAGTTCCTAGCCCGGAGCTTTAGCAAGACATTGCAGTGCTCCTCTTTTTTTCTGTTTTGGCACCGGGACTCTGTTTTTTTGTGTTTGGTTCTGTGTTCATATGTTTTTTCTTTGTTTGTTTTTGTGTGTTTTGTTGTGTGATTTCTGTGGTAAAATCTTAAAAATATTGGACGTGAAAATGGGTAACAAAGCAAGTAAGCCTGACACCCTTTGGACTGTGTTTTAAGGAACTGTAATGAACTTTACCCAACTTTGTTAAGCAGGATCAGAGAAGCCCCTAGCTGGATGCCTGGAGCACACCTACTGCAGATGGCAATGCCTGCTGGGGAACTAAGAACTGAGTATTTCCCAAGTTAACAAGTGAAACTCCTTTAAAACCCCTTGTCCCTCCAGATCAAGAAAGTCACAACAAGTCCAGATCAACAAGTCCCCTTGTTTTTCCTTTGTTAGCAAAGCAATAAAACTCCCTTTTTTCTTTTTCTCAAAACACTGTCCTCATTATTAAATTGGCTTTAAGTGGCTTCAAGGTCAGGAACCGAACATTAAGTTACAAATTTTAATACCACCCCCCCATCCCATAAATTTTTGAGACCTGACTACTGAAATGTTAGAAGATGGAGCATGCTTGGGGTGAAAACAAACCAGAAAAGTTAATTCTGTAAATAACAGGAATGACTGAGGGACTCCCAGCAGCTACTGAAGCCCTGTTTCTTCAGGGAATTTCCTCCTTCCTTCCCTGCACTGTAAGGATTATGCCACCTCTATCTTCTTTAAGAAGAGAAAAAGAAAAGGGAGACACTAAATGCAGTAAAGTCACTATGGAGACCCTTGATTTTACATTTCAGGTTGCCCCTCTGTGAAAACATCTGGTCTCCTTGTGGGGACATCTGTGGTGCCACTGGTGTAGGAGATTTTTCTCTTATCTGCTCTGTTTTAAAGGCTTCTGTCTATCAGCCATATCTGGAGCTCCTTTCTGTCTGTCTTGTGTCTTTGTTTCTGGCCCTTTAAGACATGTGCAATAATATGTTGATATAATAAATTGTTACTTGGAAGTGATCTTAGCTGAATGTGTATCTAAATGATGATGTTTCATTGTAACAATCTGGTATCTGAATGCATTTTTGAAGCATTGCAAAATCTTGCAGTTAAAAGTCGGGTTTAGGTAATTGTTTAGTTTCTGATTTCAGAAAATTCATGCCACAGAACTTAAATACTTAGGATGGAGAACTAAAGAACTCCACTTTCAAGTTGGCAAGTAACTTCCCAATCATTCAGTTATTTTTTTCACCAATTTTGAATTGGGTAGCCTGGGAAAATATCACTGTGTGTACCAGTGCATTAATTTGGACAAGGATAGTAAATCATAGTATGGTATCTGTTGACAAAACAAGATGTAAAGATATAAAATTTTGTGAATTTTATCGTAAATTTGTACCATAATTTTCAACATCCTAACCTGAAAATCATGTCTAAATTGCCTTAGGCCTGAGGTTTCTGCTCATAATAGCAGTTTTTTTCCTGCTCCTTCCAGACCTCAGCCAGGACTTATATTAAAATGCAAATGAAAAAAACCTGTAAGCTCAGTATGAGACTGATCTGAGGCCTAAGGGAAAAAAATAGGTAAACTGTATGGTATTTACTAATTACTGGCCAGTCATTTTTTCTAGGACTCTTTATTTTTTCCTTAGATTTTTTATTTATTTATTTATTTTTTTTGGCTCATGATTTTGATCCTACAGACCTAGGTTAATGTTTTTCTGATCAGTTCTATCTTTAACCAACTCTGGAGATTTTGAAACATTGCAGTGGAGATTTCACCTATGAAAAGCTACAAGGCCTTTAGTATTATTATGTGTTCACATTTTTGTTTTGTGTTGTATGTCTATATATATACATATGTCCCTATATTATATATGTATGATACTCAAATTAACATATATAAGGAGCACTCATATACAAAAGCACTCATAAAACACATTTGAAAAAGTGGATCCAAAGATCTTAAATTCACGTGATTTAAAGTTTTCAAATTAAATTGAATAAACAGATAAATATAAATGTCTTTAAATTTAAGCTTACAAGTTTTTCTAGGTGTTCAAAATCTAATAAAATATTACTGTCTTCAAATGGTCTAATATGCCTTTGTTCTAGGACTTTTCCTTAAACAAAAAAAATGGTTTACACTGTTCAATACATTTGTCTAATATTTTGATAAATATGTAAAGTAATTTTGATATGGTATTACTCATTCATGAGAACTTTTGTTTTATAACTGATTGATATACTAAGGTCTGTATAAGTTTGTACTAAAGTCTGTATAAGATTTTAAAAATCAGTCATGTGTTAAAGAGACAAAATTTTTTTAAAACATAAGTTTACCCATAAAATTGTGATTATTAAGTTTTATTTTTTCCAGAGCAAGCAACCATAAAAATTAAACAACTGTTTAAATAAGAACTGTTATTTTAGAGCACTGTACTGTCATTTCTTTAAAAGCTATACTTGGTTACTGTAGAAACGTCAATGTAATTGTGATGCTATTAATGTGCTCATATCTTCCAGGTATACAAGCAGATAAGGTAGAAACTTTAAAACAGCATTGTATCAAGCAGGTGTTCTGAAATTGTATTGTAAATAAAATATATATTGGGGATTTTTTAACTTGTTATCAATAAGATTTGTAATGTTTTATGTTACTTTTTACATTGTGGAACAATTTAAATGTATTTTTAAGTTAATGAGACCCTAATCTATTTAAAGGTTAAAAACTTTCAGCTGTTCTTTAATTCATGCTTTAAATGTGATATTATATGGCATCAGGTAATGTTCATGTGACCTCAAACAATTTATGTAAACTTTGTAAAATGTTATTTAAAAAACAAACATCAGCTTTAGAACTAAAACACTTAAGATTTATAAAGAGCCCGGCCTTACCTGAGATAAGGCTCTGTGTCCCATCTTACTACATGTGAGAATGACTATGAAAGCAGTAGGTCAGATTTTATTTCATTTAAAGTTTTGTTCAAAAGTTTTCTCTTTTTTTTCTGTCAAGATTACTAGGATCTCAAACAGGGGATATAATGTATAACTCATCCAAAAAATTCAGGGTAGCTATTATATGAACTAAGTATTTTTACCCTTGTTAGAAAATTTTATTATTTCATTTCCTTATAAGTGATCTAAAGATTCCCTGTTAGTGTTTTACAGAAGTTTTGCTTTAAGAACAGAACATGGATTAATTTAAGATAATAAGTCATCACCTACAAGACAGACAGAATAATAAGATTTCAATTAATAATAAGATAAATAATTAAAAAGTTATAGACATTAAAGCCCTGTACTCTTAATATAAGGCTGTTTGAATTTATTTGCTTGATGTTTAATATTAGGATTTAAAATTAAATTTAAATGAAAAGGGCCAAGAAAACCAATATTTGGCTCTTGCCCTCTGAGTCATTCTGAATCCAGGGAACAGAGGGACTTCTCTAAGTGCTTTGCAACTCTGGGCCACAAAACCTCCTGATCAGGGTGATTAAGGAGACCACTGTAGAACAGAAAGCCAATCAGTGCATTTGCTACAAAGAGGAGAGTTGTTGAGAGCAGTGTTGGGGTATTTATGCTGATGGTGTCATCGGTGGTACAATTTTTCCAAAAGGAGCCGTCAGCTGGCTTGGTGTATCTTCCTCCCTTCTGTTTGTCATGATCGTTCAGCCAAAATTTGGGGGCCAACAGAGGTGAGGCAAAGAACCTCACCCCCCCCGCTGGTACAAAGACCTCTACACATGTGTGGCTGTATACTGGACTGGTAGTCAATGACGGGTAAGATCCAATTACTATGGTACCAACCTAAGACAGGAGGCTGACGCCTTGAGGTCAGCTCATCCGATAACGGGTAAGGACCATATGTACTATTGGACAACCTAAGGCAGGCACGGTCCCTAAGCCACATGCTTGTTGTTTAAACAGAGAGGGGGAGATGTTGAGAGCCACAGCCGAAGGGGCCCCAGCAAACTTTCAGACTGCCAGCTGATGAGCTGAAGGGGCCCCAGCATACTTTCAGACTGCCAGCTGATGATTGGCTCACAGCGGCCCCAGCAACATCTAGCTGATTGGCTCCTTTGCAGTGATGCTCATTGGGCTGTTTCCCTGCACTTTCAGACCACGGAGCTGCTCATTGGGGGACTTTTTTGGCTCCGCCCATGTGACCCAGCCAATCGGCCTCAAGAGCAGAAGGATTGTGGGAGAAAAAGGTTGTTGGGGTGTGTGGCTTGTGGGAAGCCGGTGGTGGAAGTGGGGCTCTGAGGGTTTTTTCCTGAGGAGCTGTTTTGTTTATTGTGTGTGGTTCTAAAAATAAAGTTAGTTTCTTTTGACAAGTGGCTCCTGAATTGTGCCCAGCCAGACTGCGGCAGAGAGTCATCAGAGAAGGGAGACATCCCTGATGCTTCCAAGGGAAGCCACATGGTCAAGCATGACCTGGACCCACCTTTCACAAATGGCACTAGCAGAACTGAGAAGCTGCTCTCAAGTTTCCCTAGGAATTACTTCCATACACGCTTAGCTGACTGTTAACAATAGATAAAAACAAAAGTCAGTTTGAATGCTTCATCTTAAAGACTTAGCAAAGACAGTTGAAAGCAAAATACAGCCATTCCTCGGCATTTTAAATAATAAAAATAATAATAATAATATGCTAAGGTATACACTTTATGTTAGCCTCCCAAAATAAGGAAGACTGGAGGCTACAAAGAAGGATTCTCAGACAGGAATGCCTAATAACTGTAAAAAGAGACTATCAAGAGGAGCTGCCAGAGGCACAAATTTTTAGTTTAAGGTCTACAGATATTTCTAAACTACACAAGTAGGCTTGGTGTTTGCTAGTACGATTATCCAGCCCTGAGTAACTGAATTAAAGGTTTCTCTATTAGACACAGAGGTCATAGTAGTAAAAGGATTTTGCAAGATCAGATGACATTCAATTATTAAACTGTATCTTAGCGGGAGGGACAACTGTAACACTAAAAGTTAAATATTATGTTGACAGTCCTGATAATTGGGGATATTAAAGACTGGTGAGGGAACTTCATACAGTGACATGTTCCAGCTGCTGCAACATTATTTCAGTACTCATGATTTTTGTTTCTATCATAGAAGAACCCATCCCCAGATGACTTTATAACCTTTTCTTCCAAAACCAGACTTCAAAACGTACTGACTTCTAAACGGCAACTCATGTCCCTCACACCATGCCCCCTCACGTGACCTTCTCTCAGCTCAGAAGAAGTCAAAATGAAAGACGACTCTATATTTAAAACAATGGAGCCAAAAATAAATAGACTATCAATATAAGTAATTAATTAAGTCAGGTAATATTAGGGAGACCGGTTTTCGGTGAGTTCTAAATATTTGGAGACTGTTACCTGAGGGATTATAATTTCCCCAGTCCTCTTCCCCTACCCTATCAAAGATTTGAAAGGGACACATAAGAAAACAGGGGGATGATAGACCCAACCTTATCTTTTATTAAAATTGGGAGCCATCTTGCAACAAAGCCATGAAAAGATAATTTTGGCTTTAGTATAAATTACTGCAAATTCTGAACCTGCTTGAAATGCCTTACCGTGCCTTGAATTCACCCATGAATGACTCTCTGATCAGATAGCAGCCCTCTCTTAAACTTTAGTGACACCTCATAAATATTGGCATTCTGTGACCAGACAATTACCCTCTCTGAGGCTCTAATGGTCCTCATAAATTTTGATGTTGCGGATATCAAAAAAAAATGTAAACTACAATTAGTGTGAGGGTTGTCAGAGTTCTGTTATATGTAACACCACTTTTGTGTAACTTTCTGGGCTATAAAGCTGGGCTGTAGGAAAGTTAGGGTAGCAGTGTTGTTCTGGCCATTTTGGGAGGGAGAGGCAGCACAGACATTGGAAATAATACGCTTGCCTTTATTTGATTTTAATGGGATTCAGTGTTCTTTTCTTACATCCTGGTCTAACAGGTCAAAACTCCACAAACATAGAGCTCTGCCGACTTAAAGACTTCTTGAGAAACTGCCTCTGAGGTTGGGCACTTGAAATATATGTTGTTCTCAGGAGCTTTAGCATCTATGTGACTGGAGTGCATGGTTTCTTATTTTCCAATGAACATGAGGCAGTAGTGCTTTATTCACTCTTTGTAGGTAAACTGTGGCCACTGGGGGCTAAGTATCTCCCCATGTGGACTGTGAAGCCATTTGGTCATCCTCCATTTTCGTGGTGTTTCTTGCTGCTGCACTGTGAGTTTGGTATTTGCATCACGAAATACAAGGAGTTCAACAGGGACACGGTGATGGCAGGAGTTCTGTCACGTGTCGTGGGTCAGGGTCTGCAGGAGAATGCACCAACCAGGCTTCTATCCCACATAGCTTTCTCCTTGACCACAGCAACCTGATTCTGAACATTGCCTTGAAACCTCTCCATATAAAAAGATGCCTTTACAGATAAGGGTCTGCTGGCTGCACTTTGTCACCCACAAGCAATTTGGAAGTCAATTGGAGATCCACATGGACCCAGCATAGATATTTTATCACACACCTGCACACCACAGTTCTGGGCCCACTACTCAGCAGTCTCCATCTTACTGGCATCTCTGTTCTTCACCATTTTCATGAAACCCAGTCAATCAATGCACTGTCTGGTACACTCATGATCAGCAAAAGGAGATCCAAAGGTTCTCCAGTGCCACCTGGTCATGGGAGTTTCAAAAAATTCAGGGTATTTATCTAGCCACTTTTCAAGGATGAAGTTGGAGGCACTGTGTGTTTCAATTCATTCAGGAACCATTAAATGTTGAGGAAGCTCATTTCAATGAATGCTCTGGAGAAATCTCAAAGGCAAGGCTTCCAAAAGAGTAGCCAAAGGGTCACATGAAGCCCAGACAATTGAGGTCTACAATGTGAGGTCCATGTGTGATTTGATTCATTACTATGGCTGCCAAATCTTTCAGAATGAAATCATGTGATATCCTGCCTGAGATTCGCAGTGCTCAGTGGAAAGCCAACCTTGGCCTAGATCTCAGTTTCCAAAGGCAACTCTCAAGTGTGGCCTCCTAAAATCCCAACAAATTTCAGGGCAATACTTCTCTGAGGTTAGTCCCAGAACTGAGTCTCTAAAGGGCATCTCACCAAAGTTCAAGCCTTGGTGGACCCAGTCATCCCTTCAAACCGCCACACCAATGAACACAATTAAAAGCAAAACACTCCCACATGGCCCTCACCTTCTTCCATATAGACACTCATCATAACCTCTGGCTGGATAATTCCATGAGGGGCACAGCCCTAGACAGTGTCCAAAATAAGCTCCGTGCCCGTCATTTGCCTAAACTTAGGGTGGCCTGGTCACCCTTCCTCTGAACCAGGAGTGATCAAATAAGCCTGGCAATAATACTGCTTTGTTTCTCCAATTTGAGGCCTACTGACTGTCAGGTATAGATTCTTTATGTGATTTGGAGTCATGAGAAAACCCAAGCACCTATGGGCTAGCCTCTGCAGGGCTTTGAAGAACTCATTTGACCCAAAGGATCCCTATTCTCACTTGATGTAGGTCAGGAACCTATCAGAGTAAGGCAATAGACTTCCTACACAATAACTGATCTTTTTGCCATTTTGGTTTTGGATGCACACATGGGATATTTCTTTAGATCGATCAGGTGCTGAGAATCTAAGCCACTGCCTCACAAAGGGCCAAGAGGCTGATTCAGACACATCCCTTTCTAAAGCAATTAAGCATAGAGCCACAGGTTATGCCCATTCATTTCCATTTGAAAACATTTTTCTTCAGGATTCACAAAGTGTTGGCCTAAGGCAAAGACCTTCCTGACATTCAGGGCAACAGAACAATAGGTAAGCAAAAGGCCCAAAGCAGGGTTTCTCCACTGAGACTTTCCTGGACACACTGATATCAGAGTTTTCTGAGATGCTCGCCATTCCCTTCAGCTATCCTGTACATGACTATGTCACTCAGCTTGGAGATGGTACATATCTTGGACACAAAATCATGAGCCTATTCTTGAGAGTGACCAGAATTCAGGAAGAAATCAGGAACTTAGGAAGATATGAGGTGTTGCCCATCCATTAGGCAAGCGGCAGTCCACTCATAACTTGGGCATAATGAATACTGGGAAGGTTTCTACTAGACAGGACACATCCATTGATGCATTCTCTTTTCTAATTTCTACAACCGTGAACACAGTGGGATACACATACATGCAAAAAATCGCCTTGTCAAACGACTTACTAGAAATAGTCCACTCCAAACCAAACAAACAGCCTTTTCTACATATTCTCAGAACAAGAGACTAAACCACAAAATCACACACACACACCCCCAAACGCACCTCCTTCATTCAAGTAGGTCTGTGACTATCCGGAGTGTCCTCTGACTGGTGGGCCATACTATGTTTCCCTGAAATGGACTGTCCTCTCTCAGATCTTGTCTCCTTGGCCAACACTGTGAAATTTTCAGGAGCCAGTGGTGAACCACTACCTGCTTTCTCAGGAAAGGCCCATTTTCAGAGCTCTCCTGGAATTTGGGAAATCTCACATTAATAGGTACCAAGGAAGACTTATTCTGTCTTTGGTTATTCCAAACAACTGAGCCCAATGGGAAAGAAACTGGGACGGATTCTGGGTGCCGGCTTACTGGATGTCAATTTCAGAGACATCCATCACCAAGGAAGAGCGGTAGGTCGCTTCATTCAGAAATTTAATGAGGTTACAGCCTTGGAAACCACTTTGTCCTAACAATTGCTTCTAAGGGTTCCATGAGATGGAGGATTCTCCTACTTCTTGGGACACTTTCACAAGTTAGAATGGTATATCAACCTTAGGCACCTGGGAACAGATCTCCACACAGGCCTGGTTTGGTCCATCTTCTCTACATTAAGAAGAGAGAGGCTGATTCAGACACAACCCTTCATCCTGACCAGGTTGTTTGCCATGAAGGATGACTTTTGCTCTCTCAGGTCCTTCATAGCTGCTTACAACTTCTCCAGGAATCATTTCTGCATGGATCTTTGAGTTTCTCAGCAGGTGGAAGATCCCCTACATTCCTGTATTGTAAGACCAAGTCTGTCCCTGCTCTTCTGTAAAGTTAGATTGACTGAACAGTGTATGGATAGGGTTACTAACAAGTTGGATTTGGATTAGGACTCATTCTGTGGGATGAAAAATGGTATTGGGAAACTGCGATATTTACAAGAATATACAGGTGAAATATAAGTATGAAAACAGAAATCTAGCTAAGATTTGGAGCCCAGAAGTGCATTGGGCCCTTGATTGGGATACTTAGCTTTGAATTATGTTCTGCACTGATGTGTCAGATGAGTTGATATACAATGGCTTAGGACCTTGTACCTTGAATGATTGAATGTCGAAGAGAACATCCAGTCAAAAGGGATAGTCGGTAGGATTAGGAAGATTCTCGGTTGGTATAGACAGAAGAGTGAGTACAGAATTTGGACCAAAATTTTTTAGCAATACGGTTTCGGGTAGACAATGAATGTTAATGTCAGCATATGTGAAGAATCAGTCACAATGATGAACTGGGGAAAATAGGTAGGAAAGCAGATATCAATAGAGACATTAGGAAATCAGGCAAAGTATAAAGTGAGTGATAGGATTAGATATTTTGAACAGGGTTGAGTTTGAATATATAATCATAGGAAGAAACAAATTTGTAGTTATCAGTAGGATTGACATTTGAGAGCATTAGGCAACCTGAACATGGATACTTTAGTAATCCATGGTCACTTTCCATTTAGGCTTTGGTACAGTCTTAAGTGTGACCTTTGCTTTTTGTGCAGAATTTTACTGTGATAAAATGTATATGTAGATCAGGTAACATGACTATTTCTTCCACCATTTCTGGGAGCAATATATTGAAGATGTATAAATTAGTATTCGGGGTACAAAGAGGTGTACCGTTTGTCTATGCATATAGAGATAATGCGTGAATAGACCATACTGTGAATAAATAATATATCTGGTTCTGACTTTACATAATGGATTGAATTTATATCTGAAAATATACAGGAAATCTTATATTGACATATAATCATTCATTCCAACCATTATATATCTAATGGTGATATTAAGGTTATGGTTTATCGTGAAGTGTGTTTGAGTTTTACTTCAAAAGTGATTATGGAAATTGAAAATAATGTGTTTGGAAAGAAGTCTCAGGAAAAGACCAGTCAAGAAATATTGAGGAATACATGTGTTCTGAAGCAGGAAGTGATTGTGAACCAAATGCCTATAAATCTGTGAAATTGTGGATGAAATATATATCCTATGATTTGCAAAAACTGAAGAAATATTAATATACCAGTTTTGAATGAAAATGAACATCAAAATACACATCATGTCCCATAGGAATCTACTTGCATTGATGTTAATCTGGGTCAGTTACTGTACAAATATTAGGATTTGTAAGCATAATTTACTGAAGATAGTTTTCAGTACTAGGAAACAAATCAGGTGGATGAATATTTCTGAGAATAATCTTGTAAATATTTGATTATAAATCCACATTCATGAACATGAATGAATTTAGGGAGTGTATATAAGATACATATATTTCATATATGAAAAATCAAGAGAGTGTATATATATATATATATATATATATATATATATATATATATACACACACACACACACACACACACACACACAAAACACACACACAGACATTAAAATGTAGCAATATAGATGCCAATCGAAATTCATCATAAAATATATAGCATCCACAGATTCAAAAGTCTTCATTTTACTGAACATGGATTTATGTATTATGCTGTTCAACTAGGAAGCTCACCCACAGTTTGAATTTTCAGATCAAACAGCGTTTAGGAGGAGTGATCTCTTCTCCCAATTTGTATCTGCCAAGTCAGCCACCTCACAAGAATTTACGTGTAGTACCAGGTAGGATTCTATATGTGCATATAAAAATACATGTGGTGAATAGGCTACAGAGAAAGGGGGACAAGAATTCACATATTTGTTAACTTTAATAACACATGGAGAACTATATCAATTAAAAATTAACTAGATTTATAACACCTACGCTATATCATGCAAAAGGCAACTCCAACAATAAAAAAACGCCTCCTCTGAACTGGTTGTATTTCTATTCTGTTTGGGTTATTTTTCTCCATCCTATTAGGATTAGTAGGCAGAGTCTAGTAGGGTATGTGTTAGTGTCAGGAATTCAGAATTTTTAATGGAAAATAGGAAATTGAATCCAATGTGTATTCAAATATGTACTACACAAAAATCTTCAAACTCTCATCCAGAACCATGCCTTTACATTACCTTCGCCTCAAGTACGACACAATTAGAAGAGAAGAGTTAGAAAATCTGTGAATATATACCTGGAATGTAAAATGATAAGGAGTTCACACATTTGTAGGTGGTAGAGGAGTTTCTAAAAGTAAGGGACAAGGTAAACACTCCTCAAACATGGATCTCCGCTGGCCTAAATACTTTTTGAGAAACTGCCTCTGAGGTTGGGCACTTGAAATATATGTTGTGTCAGGAGATTTAGTTCCTTTGTAGAGAGACCATCAAAGCTGGGTCTGCATCTATGTGACCTGGAGGACATAGTTTCTTATTTTCCAATGAATATGAGGTAGAGGTGCTGAATTTTTTCTTTGTATAAAAACTGTGGCCAATGGGGGCTAAGTGTCTCCCCATGTGGACTGTGAAGCCATTTGGTCATTCTCCACTTTTCGTGGTGTTTCTCGCTGTTGCACTGGGCATTTGGGTATTTGCTTGACAGTATACAAGGAGTTAAAATGGAACACAGTGGTGGAGGGAGTCCTTTAAGTTGTGGTGAGTCAGGATCTGCAGGAGAAGGCACCAACCAAGGTTCTATTCCACGTAGCTTGCCCCCTTGAGAATAGCAACATGATTCTGAACATTGCTCTGAAACCTTTCCATATAACAAGATGACTTTACATATAAAGGTCTGCTGGCTGCACCATGTCAGTCACAAGCCATTTGGAACCCAATGGCAGATCCACATGGCCCCACCACAGATGTTTTATCACACAATTGCATACCACTGCTCTAGGCCCACTACTCACCAAGCTCCAACTTACTGGCATCTCTTTTCTACACCATTTTCATGAAACCCAGTCAATCAATGCAGTGTCTGGTATACTCAGGATCAGAAATAGGACATCAAATGGTTATCCAGTGCCAGCTGGTCATGGGAATATCAAAAATTTCATGGTAATTATCTAGCCATTTTTCATGGATGAAGTTGGAGGCTCTGTGGGATTCAATTAATCCAGGAACCATTAAATGGTGAGGAAGCTAATTTCAATGAAAGCTCTGGAGCACTCTCACAGGCAAGGCTTCCCTAAGAGTGGCCAAAATGTCACATAAAGCCAGGCCCATTGAGATCTACAATGTGAGGTCCATGTGTGTTTTGAAACTCAAATTTGGCTGCGAAGTCTTTAAGAATAATTTTATGTAATATCCTGGATGACATTCCCAGTGTTCTGTGGAAATCCAAACTGGTCCTAGATCTCAGGTTCCAAGGGTAACTCTCATGCCTGACCTCTTAAAATCCCAACACAATTCATGGCAATACTTCTCTGAGGTCAGTTCCAGAACTCAGTCTTTAAGGGGAATCACACCAGAGTTCAATCCCAGGTGGACCCAGTCATTTCTTCCAACCGCCATACAAATGACCACAATTAAATCCAAAACACTCCCACATGGCCCTCATCTTCTTCCATATAGACACCCTTCATAACGTCTTGATGGAGTTTTCCTTGAGAGGCACAGCCCAAGACAGTGTCCAAAATATGCTCCTGTTTCCCTCATTTGCCTAACGTCAAGGTGGCCTGGACACACTTCCTGTAAACCAGGAGTGATCAAATAGGCCTGCAATTAATACTGCTCCCATTTCCAATTTGATGCATTCTGACGGTGTGGTTTAGATTCTTTATGTAAATTGGAGTCATGAGAAAACCCAAGCAACTCTGCAGAGACTTGAAGAACTCATTTGACCCAAAGGATCCTTATTCTCACTTGATGGAGGTCAGGATCGTAACAGAGAAAGGTAAGAGAATTTATTCACAATGAGTGAACTTTTGCCAATTTTGTTTTGGATGCACACATGGGATCTTTCTTTAGATCCATCAGGTGCTGAGAATCTAAGCCACAGCCTCACACCGGGCCAAGAGGCTGATTCAGACACATCCCTTTCTAAAGCAATTAAGCAAAGAGCCACAGGTGATGCCCATTCATTTCCATTTAAAAACTGTTTGCTTCAGCCTTCCCAAAAAGGTGGCCAGAGGCAAAGACATCCTGCTATTCAGAGAAACAGAAAAATAGGTAAGAAAAAGGCCCAAAGCAGGGTATCTTTACTGAGACTTTCCTGGTCACACTGATATCTGAGTTTTCTGAGATGCTGGCCATTCCATTCAGGTATCCAGTTCATGGCCATGTCACAGAGCTTGGAGGTGGTACATATCTTGGACACAAAACCAAGAGCCTATTCTGAAGAGTGGTCAGAATTAAGGAAGAAAACAGGGACTTAGGAAGATAGTAGGTGTTGCCCATCCAAGTGGCAAGCCGCACTCCATTCATAAATTGGGCATGATGAATGTTGTTAAACTTTCTACTAGAGAGGACACATCCATTGATTCATTCTCTTTTCTGATGTCTACAACCACGGACACAGTGGGATACACAGACTTAGAAACACCTTCTCAAAAGACTTACTAGAAACAGTTCACTCCAACCAAACAAACCTCCTCAGAACAGAGAGACAAAACCACACACCCACACTCACAAAGGCACCTCTTCCCCCAAGTCGCTCTGTGAGTATCCAGAGTGTACTCTGACTGGTGGGCAATACTATGTTCCCCGGTAATTGTCTGTACTGTCTCAGATCTGGTCTCTTTGGCCAACTCTGTGAAGCTGTCAGTAGCCCGCGGTGAGCCAGTACCTGCTTTGTCAGGAAAGGCCCCTTTTTTAGATCTTTCCTGGCATTTGGCCATCCTCACATCAGTCGGTACCAAGAAGACTGACTCTGTCCTTGGTGATTCCAAACAAATGAAACCACTGGTACTGGGACTGTGCCTGGCTCTGGGTGCCTGGCATCCTGTATCCCAAGTTCAGAGAATTCCATCAGCAAGGAAAAGAGTTAAGTCACTTATTCAAGAACTGAATGAGGTCACTGCCTTGGCAACCACTTTGTACTAACTGTTTCTTCCAAGCTTCCCATGACATGGAGGCTGCCCTTACTTCCTGTGACACTTTCACAAGTTAGAATTGTATATCAAACTTAGGCACCCAGGAACAGCTCTCCACACAAGCCTGGTTTGGTCCATCTTCTCTACATTAAAAAGAGAGAGGCTGATTCAGACACAACCCTTCATCATGACCAGGTTGTTTTCCATGGAAAATGATTTTTTGGAAAGATAACTTTTGCTCTCTCAGGTCCTTCATAGCTGCCTACATCTTCTCCAGGGATCATTTCTGCATGGACCTTTGAGGTTCTCAACAGGTGAAAGATCCCCTACATTCCTGTATTGTAAGAACAAATCTCTCCCTGCTCTTCTGTAAAGTTAGATTGAGTGAACAGTGTATGGTTAGGGTTAATATCATGTTCGATTTGGGTTAGGAATCATTCTCCTGGATGAATAATGGTATTAGGAACCTTCGATATTTACAAGAATATACAGGTGAAATATAAGTTTGAAAACAGAAATCTAGATAAGATTTGAAGCCCATTAAGGCATTAGGCCCTTGAGTGGCATATTTACCGTTAAATTATATTCGGCACAGATGTCTCATATAAATCAATATACAATGGCAGAGGAACTTTAATCTTAGATGATTGAATGCAGAAGAGAACATCCAGTCAAAAAGGGATAGTCGGTAGGATTAGAACGATAGTCCATAGGTTTAGAAAGAAGAGTGAGTACAGGAGTTGAACCAAAAGTTCTTTAACAATATTTTTTCGGGTAGAGTGTAAATGTAAATGTCAGCACATATGAAGAATCAGACACAATGATGAACTGGGGAAAATATGTAGTAAAGCAAATATCAATAGAGACATTAGGAAATCAGGCAAAGTATAAAGTGAGTGATAGGGTTAGACATTTTCAACATGGTTGAGGTTGAATATATAATCTTACGAAGAAACAAATATGTAGTCACCAATAGGATTGACATTTGAGAGCAGTAGGCAACCTGGAAATGGATGTTTTTAGTAATGCATGCTCACTTCCATTTAGGCTTTGGCACAATCGTAAGTGTGACATTTTCTTTTTGTGTCCAGAATAGTAACGTGATGAAATGTTTACGTAAATCAGGTGACATGAGTATTTCTTCCAACATTTCTGGGAGCTACATTTTGAAGATGAATAAATTAGTATTCGGGTTACAAATAGATGTATCTGTGTCAATGAATATAGAGATAATGCATGAATAGACCATACTGTGAATAAATAATATAAGTGGTTCCAACTTAATAATGGATTGAATTGATATTGGAAAATAAACAGGGAATATTATATTGATATACAATAATTCAACCAAACCAGCTACACATGTAATCATAATATTAGGGTTATGGTATATCATGAAGTGTGTGTGAGTTTTGCTTCAAAATGATTATGGATATCGAAAATAATGTGTTTGGAAAGAAGTGTCATGAAAAGACCAGTCAAGAAACCAGGAGGAATACATGTATTCTGAAGCAGGAAATGATTGAAAGTGAATAAAATACCTATAAATGTGTGAACTTGTGGATGAAATATATATCCTATGATGTGCATAAACTGATAAAATAGTAATTTACGAGTGTTGAATAAAATGAACTTCAAAATACACATCCTGTCCCATAGGAATCCACTGCATTGATGTTAAACTGGGTCAGTTACTGTAGAAATATTAGGATTGTATGCACCATTCACTTAAGTTAGTTTTCAGTAGTAGGAAACAAATATGTAGTTCAGGTGGATGAATAATTCTGAGAATAATCTTGTGAAAAGTTGAATATAAATCCACTTATTTGAACATGAATGAATTTAGGTAGTGTATATAAGACACAAATATTTTATATTTTGAAAAATTTGGAGAGTGTATATATATATATATATATATATATATATATATATATATATATACAAAAATAACACACACACACAATTAAAAGTAGCAGTATATATGCCAATTGAAATTCATCATGAATATATATATCAACCACAGATGCAAAAATATTTATTTTACTGAACTTGGATTTATGTATAATGTTGTTCAACTAGGAGGTTCACCCATTGTTTGAATTTTCAGTTCCAACATCGTTTAGGAGGAGTGATCTCTTCTCACAATTTGTATCTGCCAAGTCAGCTCACCTCACAAGAATATACGTGTGATACGAGGTAGGATTCTATATGTGCATATAAAAATACATGTGATGAATCAGCAACAGAGAAAGGGAGACAGGTATTTTCATATTTGTTAACTTTAAAAACACATGGAGAACTATTTCAATTAAAAATTAACTAGATTTATAACACCTACATTATATCAAGCAAAAGGCAATTCCAACTATACACCATGCCTCCTCTGAACTGCTTGTATTTCTATTCGGTTTGGGTTATTTTTCTCCATCATATTAGGATTAGTAGTCATAGTCTAGTAGGTTATGGTTTAGTGTCAGGTGTCCCGGCCAGCAGGACACATCAACCTGGGCATCGAACCTAGTTGGGGAGGAATGAAGAGACAAAAGACAGGAGAGATGACAGCAAGATAGGGGTTCTGATCATGCTGCAAACTTTCATTGTTCTCACAGTGTATTTATATGCTGCGGATGGAAAAGCTCTCTTATCAGTAGTTGCTGGATGTCTTCACAGGGTGAGATAACCTCAGAATACTTCAGGAAGACAGATGGTCGCAAAATGTCTCAGGGAGATAGATGGCTGTGGGATGTCTCCCAGGCAGGATGTCTCCCAGGGGGCTATTTCTTGTAACTGTTAGGCTATTCTTTGAAGGAGAACTTCCTTCTAGCCCCTGACATTTCTTCCTTTCTTATATAAAATATTTGATGATACCTTACCGGCCAATGTTTTAGGGGGTGATAGAGGCTCTGTTTCTCTAGGAGGGCTTAGAATATTTTCTGATTCGAGCGAGCATGTTTACTAGGAGATTTCATGGTGGCCTTTGCAGGTTTTTGGAGGAGACGGCTTTTAGGGGGAAGCATGCCAACCACCATGCACCAGAGCGTGTCACTCAGAGGTCTTGTATTTTGAGATCTGTGGATCCATTCTCCTGCAGTCCTTCCTGCACCCTCCATAATTATGGCCTAACGTCCTCACTCTATGGGTACATCCTCCCCCATGTGGAGGGGCCCAGGAGAAACGAACCCTTATGGCAATGTCAGAAGATCGTTGGTCAGAGCTGTTACTTAGAGTTTTATGTAAGAAAGAGTGATCTCTGGGGATGTAAACTTAAGAAATAAGCCTGTGAGAAGGGTAGAACATCCTTTCAAATGATGGCAGTGTGGTCTTCCATCTCCAGACGATGATAGTGGACCTGAATGGGCTTAGAGGCCAAACTATTAATCTGTTCTTTAATAAAATTTACCAGCCTGTTTATAATTCAGGGTCCTATGGACACCATTAAAAGTAAACCCAACAAATGGCCTAATAGGGGAAGAAGGTAGGGTAGAAATCCTAAGCCCAGTCCAGAGGGAAATTTCAAATAGTTCCCTTCATCTCTTTTCTTGATTTTCTTGAAGCTGCTTAATTTTAGTGCATACTATGCCTGAATTATTGGCATAAAAGCAGCATCGATCCCCTTAGGCCAAGCAAATTCCTCCCTTGATAGCTGTCAGCAAATCTAAGCCTCGTCTTTTTTTGAAGGAACACTTCTGCCAGGGAGTCTATTTGGTCCTGGAAATCTTTAATTTTTCCTGATAGAGTTTGTACATCATTTATAAGTTGTTGAGACAGGCGATGGTAAGAGTGTATAGCCGTGCCTAAGCCAGTATACCTGTGCCCACAGCAGCTGTTATTCCAAGGCTGGCAATGAGTGGTAAGACCTGTATTGCCCGCCTGTGTCTTTTGACTAAGGTGCCTAGGCTAGGAATGGGTAGATGTTCGTCTCATGGGACAATAGTTATATCAGGGAGTAAGAAGGTAAGAACACCACCACCGGTCCAAATCGCTGGACGCCTGGGGAAGGCCGAGTTTTCTCCACACATAAAAACTTTGTCATTGGGGGGACAAAGAGATGGGGTGGGTGAGGAACAATTTTGTACTATTGAGCAATTTCCAAAGGAAGAAACTCCAACATCAAAATCATAGGTATTATACTGCATCGCGCCTAAAAGACATATTGTAAAAGTACCTATGGGCTTTACTTCAAATGAAAATCTGGGTTGGCATGTATTATCATTGTCTATGATAGAATTAATAGGAACTGCCATAGGCATGATTGCCATTGTTGTCATGCAGAGCCAGCAATCACCAGCAAGGGTGGGGTTGGAATTATTAAGCAAGCAGAAGGTAGTTTCCAAAATTTCTAATGTATTGGTATCTAAACCTGGAGCTGGGATTTAGGCTACATTAAGGGATGATATGTGAGCTCAGGGATTTGGGGTTTCAGAAGTGTGATTACCTGAGGATGCTTGACAGCATCAGTTTGACTCCACCATGAGAGAACGCTCTAGGGGCCTTTATGGGCCAGCAGGACTGTTTACCGAAAGTGCCTTGGCACCCAGCTGCCTGTAGATTGGTGTGTTTGCCTTCTGCTCCCCGGTCAAAGAGAATGTTTGTATAATGAATAGTGGTCTCCCCTGCTGCCTGAGTTTTAGTTAGGGAGGCTTCAAAAAATTGTTCTCCCTGCTTGTTAACACAAATTGAGGGTGACACATAACAAGAGTCATGCATCGCCTTCGTATGCGTACAGGTTGCAGAACAATTTTGGAGAGCTTTCTTGTACTAGGGGGAATAAGCTTTTGCTTCTTAACACATACCCATTTATGCTGATGAACTCCTCAGAGTTTATGGTCAACTTTGGCACGGAGGTAAGCCGCTTTAGTCATGCAGTCAGCAGTCTGGGTACAACTAGTGGGAGCCTGAGTCCAAGATCCTCCCTTGCATCACAAGGGGGCCAAAAAGGTACTCCATGATGTTGGAAGGTGGAGGGTCAAGGCCTCCATGTACAAACCTGTTCAGCAGAACTGCCTTAAGCAGGATCCTCGCACAGATTGTTGGCTGCATCTGAAAAAGAGGAAAATTTGTCCTCAGGGGGAGGGCCTCCATCTCTGTTTTTAGGTAAGTCATTAACCTGTTTAACCAGGCGTTCGGGTTACCATCTTGGGGCTGCTTGCTCTTGTTCCCAAACACAAGCTGAGCCTCGTCCCCAGATGAGGACAGGAAGTGGGCTTTTCCATTTATTTGTAAGGGGATTGCGCCACATAACAGGTGGGCGAACAGAATTGGACGAGGGATGCCAGTGTCTGTCTGCGGCCAAATGGGATTCACTGTCTAGGGTAAGAAAAATAAGGGCAAATAATGCATGGTTAAGGCAATGCCTGGGAGTGGTAAATACAAATGCGGAAGCCTTAAATCGGGTTAGCCAAGTTTTTAAGGTAAGATCGGCACGTTCCACAATGCCTTGTCCCTGAGGTTTGTATGGAATTCCAGTAGTATGACAAATTTGCAAGGTAACACAAAACTGTTTATACTTGGCACTGGTATATGCAGAACAATTATCAGTTTTAATATGTATTGGTTTACCCATTACGGAAAAGGCTGAAACAAGATGAGAAAGGTCATCTTTGGTAGCCTCTCCAGAATGTGGTGATGCAAAACTAAAGCCGCTGAAGGTATCTATAGAAACGTGTATATATTTGGTTTTTCGAAATTCAGGAAAATGAGTAACATCCATTTGCCAAAACTGATTGGACAGTAATCCTCGGGGGTTAATTCCCAAGTGTTGAATGGGGAGGGAGACTGTGCAACCAGGGCATGTTTTTACTATCTCTTGTGCCTGTTGCCTGGTAATTTTACAAAGTAATCGAAGGCTCTGGGAATTTAGATGGTGAAGATTGTGTAACTCCGTGACCTTTTGAATGGAGCCAACACAAATTGCAAAGATGGTACGAGTTGCTGCATCAGCTTGGGAATTACCTTGTGTTAGAGGGCCGGGAAGATCAGAGTGTGCACTGATGTGTCCTAAGAAAAATGGGTGTTGTCTGGCCTGAATTAGCTGCTGAAGCTGGTGAAACAGAAAAGCCACATTGGAAGAAGACTTCATGGTGGATGAAATCTCCAGCTGGGGCACAGAATGAGCAATGTAGGCACTGTCTGCATAAATATTAACAGGATTATCAAAAAATGTTATAAAAACTTGTGTTATGGCAAAAAATTCCACAAACTGTGCTTACTGATAGACAGTATCAAGTGTGGTAGGCTGGTTATTGACAACAAAGACTGCATGGCCATTACTGGAAACATCTGTGAAGACAGTAAAGGCTTGAGGAATGGGAGCCTTTTGAGTAATTTTGGGAAAAATAAATGGATGTAACTGGACAAAATGTAAAAGGGGGTCATTGGGGACGTGGTTATAAATTGTTCCCCAAAAGCCTGATAGGGCAATACCCCATTCATTCTCTGTTTGTAGTAAAAATTGGGTTTGGTCCTTAGTATATGGAATTAAAATATTATCAGGGTCTTTTCCAAAATGTTGTAGAGAAAGCAAGTGACCTTTAATAATAATAGAAGATAGCTGAGCAAGATAAACAGTAACAATCTTGTAGCATGTGGTGGGTAAATGGACCCACAGCAAGAGGCAGCCTTTATTTTTAAAATGTGGATCTGACTGCCAAAATATTCCTGTCGGTGTATGAGGAGTGTGTAAAATAACCAGAAACAGAGGAAGGTTACAAAAAATTTGTGTAACAAACTGTTGGGCAATGGCTTCCGTGACTGGTTTAATGCCTTTCATGCCTTGGGAGTAAGCTTTTGAGGGGAGGAGCGGTGGGAATCACCTCTCAAATTATCAATAAAGGGGAAAAGTACAGAAGTGGGTAATCGTAAATATTTTCTTACCCATTGAATATCCCCCAGTAATTTTTGAAAATCATTAAGGGTGTGATTATGGTCCACACGTAGTTGTATTTTAGGAATTTGGATCTGATTATCTTGAAGTTTAAGGCCCAAATAGGTATAAGGCTCCTGTCTTTGAACCTTATCAGGAGCTATCTGTAGTCCGAAGGTAGGGAGGGTTTTGTAAAGGTCCAAGTAACAATTATTAAGGTCATGGGTATTAGGTGCAGCAATTAACAAATCATCCATATAATGTAAAATATAAATTTGTGGCCATCGCTCTCTCACAGGGTCTACTGCTTGAGCAACGTATTTTAGGCAAAGACTAGCGATGTTGGCCATACCTTGGGGAAGGACCTTCCATTTAAATCTCTGCATAGGACGCTGAAAATTGATGCGAGTGAGACTAAAGGCAAAATATGGTCTATCCTCAGGATGTAAAGGAATGGTAAAAAAGCAATCTTTTAAGTCAATAACCATTTTACAATAGTTTTTGGGAATAGCCACTGGTCTGGGAATGCCTGGCTGTAGTGCTCCCATCAGGCACATAACTTTGTTAATGGCACACAAATATTGTAAAAGGCGCCACTTGCCTGATTTTTTCTTGATAACAAAAATAGGAGTATTTCATGGTGAGGTTGAGGGCTCTACATGGCCGGCTGCCAGCTGTTCCTGCACTAACATGGAGGCAGCCTCCAAATTTTCTTGGGTAAGGGGCCACTGATCCACCCACCAAGAGTCTGAGTCTCCCAAATAATTTTATCTGCATTGGGAACAGGAGGGTCAGGGACCGACACTAAAAATCTGAATACCCAAGTCCATATGTATTTGTTTTTTGTATGGGTTGTATAGGCTCAACCAGTCCTTGTCTCAGTCTCACAAGGCCTGTACCAGGGACAAAATTCATACAAAGCATTTGATGAGTCACCATGGAATTGGGACTGGATTGAATAACGTCCATTTGACTCAAAATATCTTGGCCCCATAGGTTAACAGGGAGGTCAGGAACAACGAATGGAGTGACATTTCCCTTATTACCCTCTTTATCAATCCAGCTAAGAGCCCTAGAGCTGACCAGAGGATTTTTTGACTGTCCTATCCCTTTAAGGTCCGTCAAGGATGGGGTGAGGGGCCAACCTGATGGCCAGTATTTTTGAGAAATAATTGTGGCATCAGCTCCAGTATCTAGAATTCCTTTGAATTCCTTTCCTTCAATAAGTAAGGTAATGGTGGGTCTATTGTGAGAAATGGGCTGATCCCAATATACTTCAGAGGAGCCAAAGGAGGCAGTCCCATGCGGTAGTTTTGGGCAGTGGAATTGCCTCCTGAATCCAAGGGAAAGAGTATTAATTGTGCAAGTCTTGTTCCTGCTGGGATGGCCGCAACTACATTAATAGCTGTGGCCAATATTTTTATTTCTCCAGTGAAATCATTATCATTAAGGCCAGGGAAGAACTGAATACCTTGTAAGAAGTAGAGGCTCTTCCAAGAATTAGGGCACATGTATGAGATGGAGGGGGACCCATAATTCCAGTGGGTATTATTTGGGGCCCTTGCATTGAGTCTAATATTGTATCAGTGGCAGCAAAATGTTCCAATTCTGTGCTGCCTGGGGTGGCTAGTTGGAGGGAGGCAATTGTGGAGAAGGATTTTGAGGTAGGTTGGGAGTATGGGAGGGAACAAATCTTATTGCCCCTGGGCTTGTCCTGGGGGAGGTTGTGGCCAGGGCTTGGCCCCACAGGGAGTTTCTCGAGAAGCAGGAAGAAATAGGCTGCCGAGGGCATTTGTCTTAGATCTACACTCACTGGCCCAGTGATGACCTTTACCACATCTAGGGCAAAGGGTAGCTGCAGGCGGTTTAGCCCCAGTTTGAGGAGATGCTATTCCTAGGCTTTGTTTTTCTGTGAGACACTCACGTGCAAAATGGCCAGGTTGTTTACAAGTAAAGCAAGTACGTGAGCCAGGATTGTGAAAGGCCTTGTTAAAGGCGGCACCTAGGGTGACACACATGGCAAGGGCTGCACCCACCACTGCACAGAGTCTAATACAGTCAGAAAGTTTCCCTTTATCCTTATGCGGTTGAAGAACATCCTGACATGCCGGGTTGGTGTTTACAAAGGCAAGATGTTTTACAAAGGTGCTTTTGCTTTCGCTTGGTGCAAGCAAGCATTCCACAGCTAGGTTAAGCCGGGGAACAAAGTCGCTATAAGGCTCATTGGGCTCTTGTCGAATTTTTGCCAGGGAAGTGGTAACCGAGGCCTTTTGAGGGAGGCGTCTCCAAGCATGTAAGCCAGCCATCTGAATCTGCCCCAAAAGTTCAGCAGGGAAATTTGCCTGTTTAGTTTTAGTGTCAAAAGGCACATTGCCCACTAGCTTAACATAAGTCCAGGATTTAGAGAAGGGCTTAGTTAATTTTTTTTGAGCAGTTTCCTGACAGTGCTCTTTGAAATCTGCATTCTGCAACAGGAAGTCTCCGTCCCTGAGGGTAGCTTGGTCTAAAAATTTCCAATCATTGGGAATAAGCCATTGTGTGATGTGGATTTCTAATAAAGCCAACGTGTAGGGCGCAGTGGGGCAATAGTGAGCACAAGCCTTTTTAAGTTTTTCAAGAAAACACAGGCTTAATTTTTTGTAGACACTTTGTGTTCCTTCCTTCCTAGAGGTGAACTCCTCATCCTCTGAGTCCTGATCTCCTTGATCCATTTCCCCCGCTTCCTCCTCTTGATCCTCGTCTAAGTCTTTGACCTCAGCCTGGGCAGGTTTATCTATCTGACTGCGGGTGACTGGGAAGGCGAGAACAGGCCAATGGAGTGGCTTAGCCTTTGTATTATACCGCTGTGGGCCAGCTTGCGTTGACTCCGTGCCTAAGACTAATGAACAGAGCTCAGAGTCAAGGGATTTCAATTCTTTTAAAAGTTGGATCTGTTCCCATCTATGTTGGAGAGACTCTCTCAAGGGAGCCAGGTTAGGCAAGGGAAGGGGGGAAATTTTTTTTGGGGGGGGGCATTAGGCCACTGAAAGTCCGGAGCACAAAATGCAGGTGGGATATAGGGGGGAGGTGGATATGTAAGTCCTATAGGCTGTGGCAGGGTCCTGATAGGTGGCGGGTCTTCTGAAAGGTAGCCAGCTGCTTAATTCTCCAAGGTAGCCTTCTCCCCAGGGGTTCAATGTGTCTCCAGGATTTAAAACTGGATAAAGGCGGTTGGTAACCATTGGAGCCTTATTCATTAGGGTGGTATTTTGAGTGGGACCAGGAAGGTTCCCAGGGTCCTGGGGAGACTGAGAATGGTCTATGTCTATACTAACTGATGGGCATGCCGATGGGGAACGAGAGGTCTTTTGTACAGTCTCTTTCCCAATTCTGACAAGTTTTAAGGTACCATTGTCAAAGGGTGAACTTTTAAGAATTTCAGTAATTAAGTTTCTGTAATAAAAGGTGGGAACACGCACTTTTTCTGGGCCAAAGGAATCATAATGATCCTTTAAACAGTCTCCTACTCTAAGCCATCTTTTACCATCAATGGTCCCTTCAAGGGGAAACCATGGACACAATTCTCCTATGTATGAAAAGAAAAAATTTAAGTCCTTTTTCTTAACACATGCCACCCATGTCTTGAAGGACACCTTGAGGCCTGACAAAAAAAAATCATGTGACGAAACTGCTTGTCCCATGGTGGATCACTCCCCGTGTGTCATCCCAACTCTCCTCCTGGATCTGTCTCTCGGTGGTGTCTGCTGAAGCATTGCGAGCTCCACGTGATCAAGTCTTCCAGGAGGACGGGGTTCCCAATCAGTCAAAGCCTCGAGCCCCAGTCAGTGGGTGCCAGATGTCCCGGCTGGCAGGACGCATCAAGGTGGGCAGCGAACATAGAAGGGGAGGAATGAAGGGACAATAGACACGAGAGATGACAGCAAGAAAGGAGCTCTGATCAAGCTGCAAAATTTTATTGTTCACACAGTGAATTTATATGCTTGGAGATGGGAAAGCTCTCATATTGGCAGTTCCTAGATTTCTTCACAAGGTGAGATAACCTCAGGATGTTTTAGAAAGACAGATGGCCACAGGATGTCTCAGGGACACCGATGGCTACAGGATGTCTCCAAGACAGGATGTCTCCCTGGGGGCTGTTTCTTGTAAGTGTCAGGCTATTCTTTGAAGGAGAATTCCTTCTACCCCTGAGAGACAGGAATTCAGTATTTCGAATGGAAAATTGGAAAAAGCATCCAATGTTTATGCAAATCTGTGCTACCCAAAAATCTTTCCACTCTCATTTGGAACAATGCCTTGACATTACCTTCACCCCAAGTAAGACACAATTAGAGGAGAAGAGTTAGAAAATCTGTGAATACACATCTGGAATGGAAAATGCACAGGAGTTAACAACCTTGGAGGTGGCAGAGGAGTTTCCAGAAGTAAGGGAAAGGGTAAAAACTCCACAAACATGGAGCTCTGCTGGCCTAAAGACTTCTTGAGAAACTGCCTCTGATGGTGGGCACTTGAAATATATTTTGTTGTCAGGAGCTTTAGCTTTCTTTGTAGTGAGACCATGAAAGCTAGGTCTGTATCGATGTGACCTGGAGGACATGGTTTCTTATTTTCCAAAGGACATGAGGCAGCAGTACTGAATTCTTTCTTTGTAGGTAAACTGTTGCCACTGGGGGCTAAGTGTCTCCCACTGTGGACTGTGAAGCCATTTAATCATCCTCCACTTTTCGTGGTGTTTCTTGCAGCTGCACAGGGAGTTTGGTATTTATTCAAGAAATATGAGGAGTTCAAATGGAACACAGTGCTGGAGGGAGTTCAGTCATGTGTGGTGTGTAAGGGTCTGCAGGAGAATGCACCAACCAGACTTCTATCCAACATAGCTTGCCCCCTTGACCATACCAACCTGATTGTGAACATTGCCCTGAAAGCTCACCATATAACAAGATGCCTTTATATAGGAAGGTCTGCTGGCTGCACCATGTCAGTCACAAGCCATTTGGAAGCCAATGGCAGATCCACATGACCCCACCACAGATGTTTTAACACACACCTGCACACCACTGCTCTAGGCCGACTACTCATCAGTCTCCAAATTACTGACATCTCTGTTCTACACCATTTTCATGAACCGCAGTCAAACAAGGCATGGTTTGGTACACTCATGATCATCAAGAGGACATCCAGAGTTTCTCCAGTGCATCCTGGTCATGGGAATTTCAAAAATTTAATGGTATTTATCTAGCCATATTTCAAGGATGACGTTGGAGGCACTGTGGGTTTCAATTCATTCAGGAACCATTAAATTGAGAGGATGCTCAATTCAATGAAAGCTCTGGAGAACTCTAACAGGCAAGGCTTCCCAAAGACAGGTCAAAAGGTCACATGAAGCCAGGCCCATTGAGGTATACAATGTGAGGTACATGTGTGTTTTGACTTGCAACTATGCCTGCCAAGTCTTTAAGAATAAAATAATGTGATATCCTTCCTGAGATTCCTAGTGCTCTGTGGAAAGCCCCCCTGGGCCTAGATCTCAGTTTTCAATGGCGACTCTCATGCATGGCCTCCTAAAATCTGAACACAATACACAGCAATACTTTTTTGAGGTCAGTTTCAGAACTCAGTCTCTAGGGTAATCACACCAGTGTTCAAGCCCACGTGGACCCAGTCATCTCATCCAAGGCCACACAAATGACCACAATTAAAACTAAAACACTCCCACAAGACCCTCATCTTCTTCCATATAGACACTCATGCATAACTACAGGCTGTAGGTTTCCATGAGGGGTGCAGCCAAAGACAGTGTTCAAAATAAGCTCCCTTGCCCCCATTTGCCTAAAGTCAGTGTGGCCTTCCTGTGAACCAGGAGTGATAAAAAGGGCCTGCCATTAATACTGCTCTGGTTCTCCTTAATGAGGCCTACTGACTGTGGGGTTTAGATTCTTAATGTTAATTGGAGTCATGAGAAAACCCAAGCACCTATGGGCTAGACTCTGCAGGACTTTGAAGAAATCATTTGACACAATGGATCCATATTCTCAATGATGGAGGTGAGGAACCTTACAGAGGAAGGCGAGAGACTTCATCCACAATGATTGCTCTTTTATCTACTTTGTTTTTAGATGCACACATGGGACTTTTGTTTAGATCCATCAGGTGCTGAGAATCTAAGCCACACCCTCACACAGGACCAAGAGGCTGATTCAGACAGATCCCTTTCGAAAGCAATTAAGCAAAGAGCCACAGGTGATGCCCATATGTTTCTATATGAAAACTGTTTTCTTCAGGATTCACAAAGGGGTGGCCTGAGGCAAAGACCTACTGACATTCAGGGCAACAGAAGAATATGTAAGCAAAAGGCCCAAAGCAGGGTTTTTCCACTGAGCCTTTCCTGGTCACACCGATATCTGAGTTTTCTGAGATGCTCATCATTCCCTTCAGCTATCCAGTACATGGCCATGTCACAGGGCTTGGAGGTGGTACATATCTTGGACACAAAACCATGAGCCTATTCTGGAGAGTGGCCAGAATTCAGAAAGAAAACAGGAACTTAGGAAGATAGTAGGTGTTGCCCATCCATAAGGCAAGTCGCAGACCATTCATAAATTGGGCAGGATAAATGCTGGGAAGATTTCTCCTAGTCAGGACACATGTATTGATGCATTATCTTTTCTAATGTCTACAACCACGGACACAGTGGGATGCACTGACGCAGAAACACTCGCCTTGTGAAACAACTTACTAGAAACAATTCTCACCAAACCAAACAAAATGACTTTCCTACCTATTCTCAGAAAATGAGACAAAACCACAAACCCACACCCACACTTACACCCACACAGACCCCCAAGTAGGTATGTGACAATACAGAGTGTTCTTTGACTGTTTGGACATAATATATTCCCCCAAAATGGGCTGTCCTTTCTCAGATCTGGTCTCCGTGGCCAACTATGTGAAGCTGTCTGGAGCCAGCAGTGAGCCACTACCTGCTTTCTCAGGAAAGGCCACTCTTCAGACCTTCCTGGCATTTGGCCATCCTCACATCAGTAGGTACCAAGAAAGACTGACTCTGTCCTTGGTAAATCCAAACAAGTTTGACCACTGGGACTTGGACTGGGACTGGCTCTGGGTGCCTGGCTTCCGGGATCGCAAGTTCAGAGAGTTCATTCACCAAGGAAGTGAGGTGAGGTCACTTCCTTCAGGAACTGAATGAGGTCACTACCTTGGAAACCACTATGTCCTAAAAGTTGCTTCCAAGGGTCCCATGAGATGGAGGCTGCACCTATTTGCTCTGATATTGTCACAATTTAGAATGGTATATCAACCATTGGCACCCAGGAACAGCTCTCCACACAGGCCTGGTTTAGTCCATCTTCTCTACATTAAGAAGAGAGTGGCTGATCCAACACAACCCTTCATCCTGACCAGGTTGTTTACCATGGAAGATGGCTTTTGCTCACTCTGGTCCTCCGTAGCTTCCTACATCTTCTAGGGATCATTTCTGCATGGACCATTGAGGTTCTCAGCAGGTGGAAGATCCCCTACATTCCTGTATTGTAAGACCAACTCTGTATCTGCTCTTCTGTAAAGTTAGATTGAGGGAAGTGTGTATAGTTAGTGTTAATAACATGTTTGATTTGTGTTACGAATCATTCTGCTGGATGAATAATGGTATTGGGAACCTGCGATATTTATAAGAATATATAGGTGAAATATATGTATGAAAACAGAAATCTAAGATTTGAAGCCCAGAAGGGCATTGTTCCCTTGATTATGATACTTCGTGTTGAATTACGTTCTGCACAGATGTCTCAGATAAATTCATATACAATGGCATAGGACCTTGTACATTGGAAGATTGAATGTGAAAGAGAACATCCAGTGAAAAAGGGATAGTTGGTAGGATTAGGAAGATAGTCGGTAGGTTTAGGAAGAATTGTGAGTATAGGATTTGGACCAGAAGTTCTTTAGCAATAGGGTTTCGGTTATAGAGTGAATGTAAATGTCAGACATATGAAGATTCAGTCACAATGATGAACCTGGAAAATATGTAGGAAAGCAGATAATAATAGAGACATTGCAAAATCAGGCAAAGTATAAATTGAGTGATTCGATTAGACATTTTGAACGGGGTTGAGTTTGAATATATAATCTTAGGAAGAAACAAATATGTAGTCAACAATAGGATTGACATTTGGGAGCACTGGGGAACCTGGACATGGATGTTTTTAGCAATCCATGTTCACTTTACTTTTAGGCTTTGGTAGAATCATAAGTGTGAACTTTGCATTTTGTGTCCAGAATATTACTGTGATAAAATGTATATGTAGATCAGGTGACATGAGTATTTCTTCCAGCATTTCTTGGAGCAATGATTTGAAGTCCTATAAATTAGTATTGGGGGTTCAAAGAGGTGTACCCTCTGTCTTTGTTTATAGAGATAATGCAAAAAGAGACCACATTGTGTATAAATACTATAACTGTTCCCACGTTAAATAATGGATTGAATTGTTATCTGAAAATATATAAGAAATCTTATATTGATATACAATCATTCATTCCAACCAGCAATACATCTACCGGTAATATTAGAGTTATGGTTTATCATGAAGTGTGTGTGAGTTTTGCTTCAAAAGTGATCATGGAAATAGAAAATAATGTGTTTATAAAGAAGTCTCATGAAAAGAACAGTAAAGAAACATGGAGGAATACATGCGTTCTGAAGAAGAAAGTGATTGAAAGTGAAACAAATGCCTATAAACTTGCAAAATTGTGGATGAAATATATATACTATGATGTGCATAAACTGAAGCAATAGTAATGTACCAATGTTGAATAAAAATGAACATCAAAATACATATCATGTCCCATAGGTATCTACTTGCATTGTGAAAATTTGTTTATAATTCCACATCCATGAATATGAATGAGTTTAGAAAGTGTGTAATAAGACACATATTTCATATTTTGAAAAATCTGGAGAGTGTGTGTGTGTGTGTGTGTGTGTATACACACACACACACACACACACAGAGACATTAAAAATAGCATAATAAATGCCAATTGAAGTTCACCATGCAATGTATATCATCCACAGATCCAAAAATTATTTGTTTTATTGAACATGGATTTATGTATAAAGTTTTTCAACTAGGAAGATCACTCATAGGTTGAATTTTCAGTTCCAACAGCGTTTAGCAGAGTGATCTCTTAAAATTTGTATCTGCCAACTCAGCAACCTCACAAGAATGTACGTGTGGTATCAGGTAAGATTCTAAAATTGCATGTAAAAATACATGTGCTGAATAGCCTACAGAGAAAGGGAGACAGGAATTCACATATTTATTAACTTTAAAACTCATGGAGAACTATTTCAACAAATAATTGACTAGATGTATAACTCTTACACTATATAATGCAAAACGCAATTACAACTATACACCATGCTTCCTCTGATATGCTTGTATTTCTATTCTTTTTGGGTTATTTTTCCCCATCTTATTAGGAATAGTTGTCAGAGTCTAGTAGGGTAGGTGTTAGTGTCAGGCATTAAGTATTTCGAATGAAAAATTGGAAAATGAATCTAATGTGTATGTAAATATGTGGTACACAAAAATTTTCCCACTTTCATCCAGAACAATGCCTTGACATTACAATCGCCCAGAATAAGTCACAATTAGCGGAGAAGAGTTAGAAAATCTGTGAATAAATTTCTGGAATGGAATATGCTCAGGAGTGCACAACCTTGGAGGTGGGAGAAAAAATTCCAAAAGTAAGGGACAGGGTAAAACTCCACAAACATGGAGCTCTGATGGCCTAATGACTTCTTGAGAAACTGCCTCTGAGGTTGGGCACTTGAAATATATGTTGTTGTCGGGAGTTTTAGCTTCCTTTGTAGTGAGACCATCAAAGCTGGGTCTGCATCTATGTTACCTGGAGGACATGGTTTCTTATTTCCCACCATATATGAGGCAGCAGTGCTGAATTCTTTCTTTGTAGGTAAACTGTGGACACGGGGGGCTAAGTGTATCCACATGTTTACTGCAGAGCCATTTGGTCATCCTTCACTTTTTGTGGTGTTTCTTGCTGCTGCACTGGGATTTTGGTATTTGCTTCACGAAATACAAAGAATTCAACTATTACCCGGTGCTTGAGGGAGTTCTGTCATGTATGGTAGGTCACGGTCTTCAGGAGAATGCACCATCCAGGCTTATATCCCGCATAGCTTGCCCCCTTGACCATAGCAGCCTGATTCTAAACATTGCCCTGAAACCTCTCCATATAACAAGATGCCTTTATATATAAGGGTCTGCTGGCTGCACAATGTCAGCCACAAGCCATTTACAGGCCAATGGCAGATCCATATGGCCCCCCCAAAGATGTTTTATCACACACCTGCCCACCACTGCTCTAGACTCTCTACTCTGCAGGCTCCAACTTCCAAACATCTCTGTTCTGCACCATTTTGATGAAAACCAGTCAATCAAGCCACTGTCTGGTATACTTATGATAAGCCACAGGATATCCAAAGATTCTCCCGTGCCACCTGGTCATGGGAATTTAAAAAATTTCATGGTATTTATGTAGCCATTTTTCAAGGATGAAGTTGGAGGCACTGTAGGTTTCAATTCATTCTGGAACCATTAAATGGTTAGGAAGCTCATTTCAAAGAAATCTCTGGAGAACTCTCAAAGGCAAGACTTCCCAAATAGTGGCCAAAAGATCACATGAATCCAGGCCCATTGAGGTCTACAATATGACGTTCATGTGTGTTTTGAGTCTTAACTGTGGCTGCCAAGTCTTTCAGAATAAAATCATGTGATATCCTGTCTGAGATTTCCAGTGATCTGTGAAAAGCCACCCTGGGCCTAGATCTCAGTTTCCAATGGCGACTCTCTTGTGAAGCCTCCTAAAATCCCAACACAATTCTTGGCAATACTTCTCTGAGGTCAGTTCCAGAACTCAGTCCCTAAGGGTAATTGCAACAGAGTTCAAGCCCAGGTGGACCCAGTCATCTCTTCCAACCGCCACACAAATGACCACATAAAAACCAAAACACTCCCACATGGCCCTCATCTTCTTCCATATAGATACTCATCATGACCTCTGGCTGGAGGTTTCCATGAGGGTTGCAGCCCAAGACAGTGTCCAAAATATACTACCTTGCGCTCATTTGCCTAAATAATTGTGGCCTGGACACTAGTCTGGGGAACCAGGAGTGATCAAATAGGCCTTCAGTAAATACTGCTCTGCTTCTCCAATTTGAGGTCTACTGATTGTGAGTTATAGATTCTTTATGTGATTTGGATACTGGAGAAAACCCAAGCACCTATGGGCTAGCCACTGCAGGGCATTGAAGAACTCATTTGTACCAAATGTTCGTATTCTCACTTGATGGAGGTCAGGAACCTTACAGAGGAAGGCGAGAGACCTTTTCCACAATGCCTGCTCTTTTGGACAATTTAGTTTTGGATGCACTCATGGGATCTTTCTTTACATCTGTCATGTGCTGAGAAACTAAGTCACAGTCTCATACAGGACGTAGAGCCTGATTCAGACACATCCCTTTGCAAAGCAATTAAGCAAAGAGCCACATGTGATGCCCATTCATTTCAATTTGAAAACTGTTTTCTTCAGACTTCCCAAAGTGTGGCCTGAGGCAAAGACCTTCCTGACATTCAGAGCAACAGAACAATTGGTAAGCAAAAGGCCTAAAGCAGTGTTTCTCCACTGAGACTTTCCTGATCACACTGATATCTGAGTTTTCTGAGATGCTCACCATTCCCTTCAGCTATCCAGTACATGGCCATGTCACAGAGGTTGGAATTGGTATATATCTTGGACACAAAAACATGAGCCTATTCTGGAGAGTGGCCAGAATTCAGAAAGAAAGAGGAACTTAGGAAGATATCAGGGGTTGCCAATGGATAAGGCAAGCCGCAGTTCATTCATAAATTGGGAAGTATGAATTCTGGGAAGCTTTGAACTAGACAGGACACATTACTTGTTGCATTCTCTTTTCTAATGTCTAAAACCACAGACACAGTGGGATACACAGACCCAGAAACACTCGCCTTGTCAAACGACTTACTAGAATCAGTTCACTCCAAACCAAACAAATCGCCTTTCATACCTACTCTCAGAACATGAGACAAAACCACAAACCCACACCCACACCCACAAAGGCACATCCTTCCCCCAAGTAGGTCTCTGACTATCCGGAGTGTCCTCTGACTGGTGGGCCATATTTTGTTCAAACGAAATGGCCTAATCGGTCTCAGATCTGTTCTCCTTTTCCAACTCTGTAAAGTTGACAGGAGCCTGTGGTGAGCCACTACCTGGTTTCTCAGGAAAGGCCCCTCTTCAGAGCTTTCTTGGCATTTGGCCATCCTCACATTAGTAGGTACCAAGAAAGACTGACACTGACTCTGTCCTTGGTAAATCCAAACAAGTGGGATTGGGACTGGGACTGGGACTGGATTTGGGTGCCTGGCTTCCTGGATCCCATGTTCAGAGAGTTCCATAACCAAGGAAGTTAGGTGAGGTCACTTCCTTCAGGAACTGAATGAGGTCACTGCCTTGGCAACCACATTGTCGTAACACTTGCTTCCAAGTGTCCCATGAGATGGAGGCTGCCCCTACTTCCTGTGACACTTTCACAAGTTAGAATGCTATATCAACCGTAGGCACTCGGAAACAGCTCTCCACACAGGCCTGGTTTGGTCTATCTTCTCTACATTAAGATGAGAGAGGCTGATTCAGACACAACCCTTCATCCGGACCAGGTTGTTTGCCATGGAAGATGACTCTTACTCTCTCAGTTTTTTCATAGCTTCCTAAATCTTCTACAGTGATCACTTCTGCATGGACATTTGAGTTTCTCAGCAGGTGGAAGATCCCCTACATTCCTGTATTGTAAGACCAACTCTTTCCCTGCTCTTCTGTAAATTTAGATTGAGGGAACAGTGTATGGTTAAGGTTAATAACATGTTGGATTGAGTTAGGAATTATTCTGCTGGATGAATAATGGTATTGGGAACCTGTGATATTTAAAAGACTATAGTGGTTAAATATAAGTATGAAAAAAGAAAACTAGGAACCATTGGAAGCCCAGAAGGTCATTGGGCACTTGATTGGTATAGTTAGCTTTGAATTACGTTATGCACAGATGTTTCAGATAAATAGATAATCAATGGCATAGGACCTTGTAACTTGGATCATTGAATTTAGAAGAGAACATCCACTCAAACAGGGATAGTCGCTAGGATTAGGAAGATAGTTGGTAGGTTTCAAAAGAAGAGTGAGTAAAGCATTTGGACCAAAAGTTCTTTACCAATGTTGATTCAGTTACAGAGTGAATGTCAATGTCAGAACATGTGAAGAGTCATTCACAATGATGAACTTGAGAAAAGGTGTAGGAAAGCAGATATCAATAGAAAAATTAGGAAATCAGGCAAAGTACAAAGTGTGTGATAGAAAAAGACATTTTTAACAGGGTTGTGGTTGAATATGTAATCTTAGGAAGAAACAAATATGTACTCACCAATAGAAATGATATTTGAGAGCATTAGGGAACCAGGACATGGATGTTGTTAGTAATACATGGTCACATTCAATTTAGGCTTTGGTACAATCATAAGTGTGACCTTTGTATTTTGTGTGAGGAATTTTACTGAGATGAAATGTATATGTATATCAGGTGAGTAGAAAATTCATCATGAAATATATATTATTCACAGATCTAAAAATATTCTTTTTACTTAACATGAATATATAGGTAAAATATAAGTATGGAAACCAAAGCCTAGGTAAGATTTGAAGGCCAGAAGAATATCGGGCCTTGATTGTGATACTTAGATTTCAATTATGTTCTGCAGAGGTGTCTCAGATATACAATATACAATGGCACAGGACCTTATACCTTGGATGATTGAATGTCAAAGAGAACATCCAGTCAAAAAGGTATAGTCGGTAGGATTAGGAAGATAGTCAGTAGGATTAGAAAGAAGAATGAGTAAAGCATTTGGACAACAAGTTTTGCATCTCCAATTTGAGGCCTACTGTCATGCGTGGGTGAGGCTCATGCATGGCTTCCTAAAGTACCAACACAATTCATGGCAATACTTCTCTGAGGTCATTTACAAAACTGAGTATCTTAGGGGAATCACACCAGAGTTCATCCCCAGGTGTACCCAGTCATCTCTTCCAACCACCACACAAATGACCACAATTAAAACCGAAACACTACCACATGGCTCTCATCTTCTTCCATACATACACTCATCATAACCTCTAGCTGGATGTTTCCCTGAGAGGCACAGCCCAAGACAGTATCCAAAATAAGCTCCCTTGCCCCTCATTTGCCTAAGTCAGGGTGGCCTGGACACCCTTTCTGTGAACCAGGAGTGATCAAACAGACCTGTGGTTAATACTGCTTCACTTCTCCAATCTGCAGCCTACTGACTGTGGAGTTTAGATTCTTTATGTGAATTGGAGTCATGACAAAACCCAAGCACCTATGGGCTCGCCTCTGCAGAGATTTGAAGAACTCATTTGACCCAAAGGATCCCTATTCTCACTTGATGTAAGTCAGGAACCTTACAGAGGAAGGTGAGAGACTTCATCTACAATGACTGCTCTTTTGGCCATTTTGGTTTTGGATGCACACATGGGATCTTTCTTTAGTTCCATCAGGTGCTGAGAATCTAATCCCCAGCCTCACACAGGGCCACGAGGCTGATTCAGACACATCCCTTTTCAAAGCAATTAATAAAAAGCCACAGGTGATGCCCATTCATTTCCATTTGAAAACTGTTTTCTTCAGGCTTCACAAAAAGGTGGCCATAGGAAAAGACCTTCCTGACATTCAGAGCAACAGAAAAAAAGGTAAGCAAAAGGCCCAAAGCAGGGTTTCTCCACTGAGACTCCCTGGAGACACTGATATCTGTGTTTTCTGAAATGCTCGCAATTCCCTTCAGCTATCCAGTACATGGCCATGTCACAGAGCTTGGAGGTGGTACATATCTTGGACACAAAACCATTAGACTATTATGGAGAGTGGCCAGAATTCAGGAAAAATGCAGAAATTTAGGATGATAGTAGGTCTTGCCCATGGATAAAGCAAGCTGCAGTCCATTCATAAATTGGGCAAGATGAATGCTGGGAAGCTTTCTACTAGACAGGACACACCCATTGCGGCATTTTTTTTTCCTAATGTGTACAACCACGGAGACAGGGGGATACACAGACATAGAAACACTCACGTTCTCAAGACTTATTAGAAACATTCCACTCCAAAACAAACAAACCGACTTTTTTACCTGTTCTCATAACATGAGACAAAACCACAAACTGTTATCCACACACACGAAGGCAACTTTTTCCCCAAGTTGGTCTGTGACTATCCAGAGTTTCCTCTGACTTGTAGGCCTTATGATGTTCTTCAAAAATGGCCTTTCTTGTTATAGATCTGGTCTCCTTTGCCAACTCTATGAAGTTGTCAGGAGCCAGTGGTGAGCCACTTCCTGTCCTCTCAGGAAAGGCCCCTCTTCAGAGCTATCCTGGCATTTGGCCACCCTCACATCAGTAGGTACCAAGAAATACTGAATCTCTCCTTGGTAAATCCAAACAAGTGAGCTCACTGGGACTGGGACTGGTACTGGCTCTTGGTGCCTGGCTTCCTGGATCCAAAATTCAGATAGTTTTATCACCAAGGAAGTAGGTGAGGTCACTCTCTTCAGGAACTGATTTAGGTCTCTTTCGTGGCCACCAATTTGTCCAAACTGTTGCTTCCAAAGTTCCCATGAGATGGAGGCTGCCCCTACTTCCTGTGACACTTTCAAAAGTTAGAATGGTATATCAACCATAGTCAAACAGAAACAGATCTCACACACAGGCCTGGTTTGGCCCATCTTCTCTACATTAAGAAGAGAAGCTGATTCAGACAAAACCCTTTATCCTGACCAGGTCGTTTGCCATGGAAGATGACTTTTGCTCACTCAGGTCCTTCATAGCTGCCTACATCTTCTCCAGGGATCCTTTCTGCATGGACCTTTGAGGTTCTCAGCAGGTGGAAGATCCCCTACATTTCTGTATTGTAAGACCAACTCTTTCACTGCTCTTCTGTAAAGTTAGATTGAGGGAACAGTGTATGGAAATGATTAATAACGTGTTAGGTATGCGTTAGAAATCATTCCACTGGATGAATAATGGCTTTGGGAACCTCTGATATGTATAAGAATATATAGGTGAAATATATGTATGAAAACAGAAATCTAAGTAAGATTTGAAGCTCAGAAGGGCATTGTGCCCTGGATTGGGATACGCAGTGTTGAATTATGTTCTGCACAGATGTCTCTGATACATCGATATACAATGGCATAGAACCTTGTACCTTGGATGATTGAATGTAGAAAAGAACATTTAGTCAAAAAGGGATAGTCGGTAGTGAAAGGTTAATAGAATAGCTACTTGTCACTTCCTGTTTTTCTGTATGCTTAACAAGACTCTGTTGCAATCTTGAGAAATGTTTGCTAATCTTTTTCTCAGAATGTGCTGTTCCCATCTGCCGAACTGCAAAATGTACTCCCTCACATGGTGTCACGCAAACCGCCCACTCGCCCTTACCCATCAGTAAACTTCCCTCCCTTCCGTCTACAAGAAAAGTATATAAGCTCGGGTTAAGCTGTTCTCAGGGCTCTCTGCTCTATTCAAGTGAGCTCTGAGGCTCAGCATGCTGGAACCCAAATAAACCCTTAGCTGTTGCATGAGACAGTCTCTTGGTGGTCTCTTCCTCCGACCCTCACACGTCCTTTATATATTGAGGTTTCACCGAGTTCCGGCAGCGGCGGGCGAGAGACCCCAACGGGCTCCTCTCGGGGCAAGTAAGGTGCCTCTTTCTGGTTCATGTTTCAGGTTAGTGCTTGGCAAAATCGTTGGCGATAAAGAGCCTGAGCTTTCTCTGATGGTGTCTGAGAGACGTGTCACAGAGACACAGGGCACGTCCCTGGGGGACACCCCAGAGGACTCAAGAAATCAAGGAACAATAGTCTCCTCAACTCAGTGATATTTTGTTTCAGATTCGGTACTGCCATCCCATCGGGTTTTGCCGGCTACTCATTCCTGGTCTCAGTGTTGGAAGTCCATTGCCTGTCTTTATTGTCTTGTCTTTTCTGTGTCCTGTGTCGTTGCTTTTACTGTTTGTGTACCTTTCATTTTGGGCCATAGCCCTTCAATGCGTCTGTCCCTGACCCTTGATCACTGCACCAAAGTCTGCTTAAGGACTCAGAATCTTTCTTATTTAGTAAAACGCTGGACCTGGCTGACTCTCTGTGCCTCAGAATGGCCCACCTTTGGAGTCGGATGGCCCCTAGAAGGATCTTTCTACTTCCCACTAATTTAAAAAGTCAGAGATATTGTCTTTCACGCGGGGCCACATAGCCATCCTGATCAACAGCCATATATTTTAACATTGCAGGACCTCTGCAAATCTCCTCCTCCATGGGTGAAGCCTTTACTTGCCCCTGCCCCGGCTCTTATTCCTTCTCCCATAATCTCTCTAACCCTCTGGTCCTTCTTCTCCTCACTCTCTGTTCTCCCTGAGTCACAAGATTTGACTCTACTGGACTCTCCTCCCCCTCCTTATCCCCTGCCCTCTTCCCCTAACCCACAACACACTCTAAATGATTCTCTTTCTGTTGACTCAGCCTCTCTGCCATTGGAGGAAGCTAAGCCAGCCCAGCGCCCTCCAGATGCCTCCCTCGTGGCACACACATCTCCTCCTCCCATGGACGAAGTTGGCCCGGCTAAAGGAACTCACTGGCGGTGAATGATTGAAAACCCTGGAACTCCCATGATTCACCCCCTCTGTCCCTATGGGCCAATGATTGATGATGGCCATCGTGGAAAAATGCAAGCCTACCAGTATTGTCCTTTCTCCTCTTCAGACCTATTTAACTGGAAAAATAACAATCCCCCTTTTCCTGAGGAACCCACCCAGCTCACAGGTCTGGTTGAGTCATTGATGTTTTCACACCAGCCTACTTGGGATGACTGCCAACAACTCCTAGGGACTCTCTTCATGACACAGGAACAAAAGAGAATCCTCCTGGATGCTAGAAAAAAATGTCCTCAGAACAGATGTGCGACCAACACAACTTCCCAACATAATCAAAGCCGGCTCTCCCTTGAACCGACCCAACTGGGACCCCAACACTTTGAAGGTAGGGAGAATCTGTCCACTTATCACCGGGCTCTAATAGCAGGTTTCCAAGTGGCCACTACGCGAACAACTAATTTGGCCAAGGTAAGATAGGTTATTCAAGGGCCTGATGAATCTCCCTCTATGTTTCTGGAGAGAATTATGGAGGCATATAGGATATATACTCCTTTTGATTCTCAGGCAGAGGATCAGAAGGCATCTGTCACAATGGCCTTTATTGGGCAAGGTGCCCTGGATATTAAAAGAAAGTTACTATACTTAGATGGATTACAAGATATGACTTTGAGAGATTTAGTCAGAGAAGCCGAGAAGGTATACTATAAGAGAGAAACTGAGGAAGAGAAGGGAGCAAAGGGAGGATAAAAGAAACACATACAGACTAAGGCGTTGACTAAAGTCCTGGTCACAACAATAAATAGGTCAGATAATAAGAAACAGGGAGACAGGAAGGGATACCTGGGCCCACACTAGAGGCCACCCCTGGCCTCAGATCAATGTGCCTACTGTAAAGAAAAAGGACACTAGGCCATAAAGTGCCCCAGAAATAGACAGCCACACCAGCCATCCATTCTGACTCTGGAGAATGACTACGAAAGTTGGGGCTCAGATCCCCTCCCTGAGCTCAGGGTAACTTAAAGTGGAGGGGACCACAGTAAACTTTGAAGTGGATACAGGGGCAATATACTCAGCCCTTAAGGCCCCATTTGGTCCTCTATCAAATAGAAGGTCTCTAGTTCAAGGGACTAATGGCAGTAAATATTGGGCTTAGACAACTAAAAGGACCACGGACATGGGGAAAAGAAAAATCCATCACTCCTTTCTAGTAATCCCAGAATGCCCGGCCCCATTGATGGGCAGAGATCTGCTCACCAAGCTGTGGGCCAAAATAACTTTTAACCCTGAAGGCCTCCAAGTGGAATTTCTAAATCCTTCAGTAAAAATTCCTATAGTCATGGCTCCAACTATGTCAATAAAAAATGTACATCAACTCACTCACCTTGGTTCAAAGAAACTGCAGGCATTCCTGAAGGATAAAGAACAGAGAGTTAAACTAACTTACTCACAGCAAAAGGAAATAATGGAATGGTTAACAAAATCCTGTCAGGTCCACCAATTGGTTAATGCTTACCCTTCCAAGCTTCCTGCAGGAAAGCACCTACGAGGAACCAGACCAGGAAAATTCTGTGAAGTGGACTTTACTGAAATTCAGCCAGCAAGGTATGGACTTAAATATCTCCTAGTCTTTGTAGATACATTTTCAGGATGGATTGAAGCCTTCCCCACAAAAAAAAAAAAAAAAGAATGAAACAGCGAAAATGATGGTCAAGAAGATCCTGAAAGATATTTCTCCAAGATACGGCTTGCCTAAGGTAATAGGATCTGATAATGGACTGGCGTTCATGGCCCAGGTAAGTCAGGGGTTAGCCAGGACCCTGGGGATTAATTAGAAGGTACATTTTGCTTATAGACCCCAGAGTTCAGGACAGGTAGAAAGAATGAATAGAATCATTACACAGACCTTAACGAAATTAAGCTTAGAGACCAGCATAAAAGATTGAACTATGCTCCTATCTCATGCAATGTTGCATGCAAGAAATACTCCCTCTGTTTCTTTGTGTAATTTCACCCCCTGTGAAATTCACTATTGTGCACCTCCTCCAGTAAGGGACATAACCCCAACTCTAACACCTAACGATCCCTTCCACACCCCCTTGCTTGACAGACTTAAAGCTCATGAAAGAACTCAGAAATACCTGTGAAAACAGCTGGCCACTGCCTACCAACCTGGGGACGAGGGGACTCCAAAACGATATCAAGTACGAGACTTCATCTATGTAAGACGACATCAGGTGTCATTCCTGGAACCCCGCTGGAAAAGACCATAGCAGATGTTACTTATAACACCTACAGTGGTAAAGGTAGACGGAATCACTTCCTGGATCCGTGCCTCTCATCTCAAGCCTGCTCCCTGTCCAGACTCTGGCTGGAAACTAGAAAAGACTGGTTATCCTTTCAAATTGCGTATTCGCCGTGTGGATAAGTCTATAGACTCTCCCATTTACCACAAGTAGTCCTAACCCTCATCAGTCAGTTCAGCAGCGATGGTTGATCACAAATCCTACTGGAAAAGAAGTATAATCTATCTCGCATACAGCCCCCTTAGGGACCTGGT